>NW_011495080.1:11743700-11747818 GCF_000754665.1 Bison bison bison | reverse complement strand
GGCTTCACAGCTGAATTCTACCAAAAATTTAGAGAAGAGCTAACACCTATCCTGCTCAAACTCTTCCAGAAAATTGCAGAGGAAGGTAAACTTCCAAACTCATTCTATGAGGCCACCATCACCCTAATACCAAAACCTGACAAAGATCCCACAAAAAAAGAAAACTACAGGCCAATATCACTGATGAACATAGATGCAAAAATCCTTAACAAAATTCTAGCAATCAGAATCCAACAACACATTAAAAAGATCATACACCATGACCATGTGGTGGATTCATTTTGATATTTGGCAAAACTAATACAATTATGTAAAGTTTTAAAAAAAAACAAAAACATATTTCCAAGGGGGGGGGGAATAATTATCTTAAAGAGACCTCTAGTCTTTCCCATTCTATTGTTTTCCTCTATTTCTTTGCATTGATCACTGAGGAAGGCTTTCTTATCTCTCCTTGATATTCTTTGGAACTCTGCATTCAGATGGGTCTATCTTTCCTTTTCTCCTTTGTTTTTCGTTTCTCTTCTTTTCACAGCTATTTGTAAGGTTTCCTCAGACAGCCAGTTTGCTTTTTTGCCTTTCTTTTTCTTGGGGATGGTCTTGATCCCTGTTTCCTCTACAATGTCCTGAACCTCCATCCAAAGTTCATCAGGCACTCTGTCTATCAGATCTAGTCCCTTAATCTATTTCCCACTTCCACTGTATAATTTTAAGGGATTTGATGTAGGTCTTACCTTAATGGACTCGTGGTTTTCGCTACTTTCTTCAATTTCAGTCTGAGTTTGGCAATAAGGAATTCATGATCTGAACCATAGTCAGTTTCCGGTTTGTTTTTGCTGACTGTGTTGAGCTTCTCCAACTATGCCAATGTTTATAAGCTTATTTTTTAGTATACTTATACTTGTCTATGGACTTCCCTGGTGGCTCAGATGGTAAAGCGTCTGTCTACAACGCAGAAGACCTGGGTTTGATCCCTGGGTCGGGAAGATTCCCCGAGAAGGAAATGGCAACCCACGCCAGTACTCTTGCCTAGAAAATCCTATGGACAGAGGAGCCTGGTGCAGGAGAAGCCTGGTTTATATGGGAATAGTTATGGAAAATGTTAATAATAGGGATAGATAAGTGAAAGATTTACTGAAACTCTTTGTACTATCTTTGCAACTCATATATAAATTTGAAATTATTTGTAAAGCAACTTTTTTTAATGTTACACTCTAAAATACTCTCTTTTTACTTCAAAAAGATTACAATATTTATTTATTTAGCATACATTTTGAAACATGTAGTAAAAAAGAAATTGCCCCCAAATTTTATGGCTAGTAAGTAGATACAGTCCCAAGTTCCAGCTAACACTGTTTATTTCTCCAGATAACTATCAATACCATGGTAGTTGAAGACAGAAAACAAATATCATTGAGTTGAAAGTCTCTGTACTCTATAATCTGTACTATGAGCTTCATTCACCATGTTTATTGCTCTAGATACAGAGTTAATTTATGAAAAGAAAAAAATTATATTGTCTCTTATTGCTTGTCCTCTGCCTTTCACTTTTCCTTGTGTCACTGAAAAAAACCCTTATGTGGAGTAGAATTGTTTTTCTATCCTTCACTTAGACAAAGTTCTTAGGGACAGAAAGAAGAAGATGTTTTTTACTTTTTAAATTTTTTGATAGAATCATGACTGACTATAAATGACTGAACTACGCTTTCGGAAAAAACAAGGCACATTTCCAAACTGCGGACTCACCCTTTTAAAGAGGTGATTCATATTTGGATTTGCTACTGGTGTTAAATGTTTTATTTCTTGGATGATATTAAGAAATATTCTGGGGCTGAACTCTTTATTTTCTCATTATAATATTTTATTTAAGAATACAATTAATTTAATTAAATTTAATTAACAGTAAGCCTTTTTAGTATGATACTTAAATATATTGAATTATTATGGGCCTAAGATTGTATTGGACTTTCAACCAAAGATACATTCAATTTGGTTTTTGCTATTGTTCCTTTCAGAGAAAGCAATGGCACCCCACTCCAGTACTCTTGCCTGGAAAATCCCATGGATGGAGGAGCCTGGTAGGCTGCAGTCCATGGGGTCGCTAAGAGTCGGACATGACTGAGCGACTTCGCTTTCACTTTTCACTTTCATGCATTGGAGAAGGAAATGGCAGCCCACTCCAGTGTTCTTGCCTGGAGAATCCCAGGGACGGGGGAGCCTGGTGGCTGCCGTCTATGGGGTCACACAGAGTCGGACATGACTGAAGTGACTTAGCATAGCTTTGTTCCTTTGAGTTGTGCTATGCTGTTGATTCAGTTAGAAAGTGAAACTTATGCACAACAATTCATGACCCTCTTGTCTTTGCATTAATTATAGATTGCCTTATAACTAGTTTTATCTTTTCCCTTCTCTTTTACTTTATCCATGATCTTCCTCTGACTCAGCTATAATTTATGAGTTTTTGCAAATTTTTCTCTTGACTCTCTAAACCTAGGTGGACAATCTTGATTTCTGTATTAGATTCTGGGGCTCTGGAAAGGCTTGTCTAGGTTACTGAATTCCCATATCAGTTATCCTTTTCCCTGCATGGAATTCTGAAGTTATCATGCCTACAATTTACTGTCTTTTGTTTCATCATTTCAATAGTAGCAAGTACTGAGTGAAGCAGCCTGACTTTCTTTACCTCCTTGCCTGAGAACCTTTCTTAAGAATAGAAGTGCTCCTGGGATGATCTGACCCCAGAAAACAGATTTAGTATGAGCAGTGATGAAATAAAATTCATATTTTATGACAAGAGAAGGAAAATTTAAACATACATTTTTTTCTCTGTTTGGGCCTCTTCCCTCCCTTCTAGTGTGTATTGTACATCTGAATTAATCACTTTGGAAGATAATCTTCCTTCTTAATCTTGTAAGTGTTCACGATGACCCACTACTCATTTTGTGGATGCACATCAGGATTGCTTAAACTTAAAAACATATATAACTGTGCTTTGACCTCTAATGAGCAGAACAGTCCTCTGAGCTTTCTAAAAGACTGTCTCCTGGGTTATAACACTGAAGATGGCTTGAATAAAAATTTCCATTTCTTTCTTAGATCAAGTATGGATAAAATTTTTTGTCAATAGTAGGGTATGTGGATCTGTATTCACAGAACTTGAAGTAAAGAGAAACTAATAGCAGACAGGCAGTTATGAGCTCTCATACCAACAGGGACTTTCAGAAGTGACAAAATTAAAAATGCCCCTGGTAAAAGTCAAAATTTTACGTAGACATAGCTACAAAGTACATAAAGGTCTAGTTCACTCATTTTCCCTGGTGGTTCAGATGGTAAAGAATCTGCCTATAGTGTAGGAGATCAAGGTTTGATCCCTGGGTTGGTATGATCCTCTGGAGAAGGGAAGAGCAACTGACTCCAGTATTCTTGCCTGGAGAATTCCATGGACAGAGGAGCCTGCTGGGCTGCAGTCCATGGGGTTGCATAGTCAGACACGATTGAACAACTAGTACACACATGCATAGCTACAAAGGATTTGCTGTAATATTTAGTGAGATTGATTAGAAAGTATCAGGAACACATAGAAAACTGATTCACTCTTGAAGGACACTTGGGCTCTTATCCATGGACCATGAGAAAAGAGATAAGATTGGCTTTGCGAATAATTCAGTTAAATACTGACCATTCTAATGTACACATCAAACCCTAATAATGGGCTTAATTCAAACTTGTTGGGTGTTTGAATTTTTCAGAAACAACAATAATTAAATGAATGTAAGTAAAATCATAGGACAAACAATATCAGTTCAGTTCAGTTCAGCCACTCAGTCATGTTCAGCTCTTTGCAACCCCATGAATTGCAGCATGCCAGGCCTCCCTGTCCATCACCAACTTCCAGAGTCCACCCAAACCCATGTCCATCAAGTTGGGGATGCCATCCAACCATCTCATCCTCTGTCATCCCCTTCTCCTCCTGCCCCTAATCCCTCCCAGCATCAGGGTCTTTTCAAGTGAGTCAGCTCTTCACATCAGGTGGCCAAAATATTGGAGTTTCAGCTTCAACATCAGTCCTTCCAAAGAACACCCAGGACTGATCTCCTTTAGGATGGACTGGGTGGATCTCC
>NW_011495080.1:11742736-11743193 GCF_000754665.1 Bison bison bison | reverse complement strand
AGGGGAGGGAGGAGGGAGGTGGGTTCAGGATGGGGAACGCAGGTATACCTGTGGTGGATTCATTTCGATATTTGGCAAAACTAATACAATATTGTAAAGTTTAAAAATAAAATAAAAAAAAAAGCATCAATTCTTCAGTGCTCAGCTTTCTTTATAGTCCAACTCTCACATCCATACATGACCACTGGTAAAAAACCATAGCCTTGACTAGACGAACCTTTGTTGGCAAAGTAATGTCTCTGCTTTTTAATATGCTATCTAGGTTGGTCATAACTTTCCTTCCCAGGAGTAAGCGTCTTTTAATTCCATGGCTGCAATCATCATCTGCAGTGTTTTTGGAGCCCAGAAAAATAAAGTCAGCCACTGTTTCCACTGTTTCCCCAACTATTTCCCATGAAGTGATGGGACCAGATGCCATGATCTTAGTTTTCTGAATGTTGAGCTTTAAGCCAACTTT
>NW_011495080.1:11734016-11742624 GCF_000754665.1 Bison bison bison | reverse complement strand
AGCTTGTGCTTCTTCCAGCCCAGCGTTTCTCATGATGTACTCTGCATATCAGTTAAATAAGCAGGGTGACAATATACAGCCTTGACATACTCCTTTTCCTATTTGGAACCAGTCTGTTGTTCGATGTCCAGTTCTAACTATATCAAACATGTATAAAAGTATATAGCATTCTTGGTAGTTTCTTTACTTGTGTATTAGCGAAAACAATAAGACTTATGTTACTTTAAGCATCCAGATTCTTTGAAGTTATGTCCTAAGTACAGAAAGAATGGTTCAGTTCAGTCACTCAGTCATGTCTGACTCTTTGTGACCCCATGGACTGCAAGATGCCAGGCTTCCCTGTCCATCACCATCTCCTGGAGCTTGCTCAAACTCATGTCCATCAAGTCGATGATGCCATCCAACAATCTCATCCTCTGTTGTCCCCTTCTCCTCCTGCCTTCAATCTTTCCCAGCATCAGGGTCTTTTTCAATGAGTCAGTTCTTCGAATCAGGTGACCTCAGTATTGGAGCTTCAGCTTCAGTATCAGACCTTCCAATGAATATTCTGGATGATTTCCTTTAGGATTGACTGGTTTGATCTCCTTGCTACTCAAAGGACTCTCAAGAGTCCTTTCCAAGACCACACTTCAAAAGCATCAATTCTTTGGTGCTCAGCTTTCTTTGTGGCTCAACTCTTACATCCATACATGACTACTGGAAAAACCATAGCGTTGACTATACATACGGACCTTTGTCAGTAATGTCTCTGCTTTTCATAATAAATATAGAAGATAATTAACATAGGCATCTAGAAATATTAAGTGCTTCATCTAAAATGAATGCTTATGAATTGTTAATTTAGTAAAATTTACCATTATGTTCAGGCATATTAAGCCATATTAAGCAGTATATTTTAATGTAGTTACTCATATATCTTATTAATTATAGTTAAGATAAAATAATACTTTTAAAAATGTAGATGACAAGGTTATTAAAGTAGCACTGTTATTTTAGTTTTGGAATACGGAATAAGAAAACACCAATATGAAATAGTAACTTTTATTTCAATGTTTTAAAGTCATGCAAGCTTCATTATGTAGCTATTAAAAAGCCATTTTTTGTTCATATTGCTTTGACCATATCACCTTAGGCCTTCCAACACGGTTCTCCTGCCAAGAAACAAATTAAGCATTTATTAGAGGGTCACTAAGGCATCATTACAGGAGTAATAGCTCACTACAGGTTCTTGTCATTAATTCATTTATTACCCTCTTGCTCACAGGCTTTATAGAATCATGGATTTTTAATAAGTCTTGTGCTCTGTGGTTATCTCAGGTTTGTTACTGCTCATGAAATCTGTTTCCTTTTTGATTCTGACAGCTTGTTGTTTACAAAATGATAACTTATTTTTCCTACTTGCTCAGTTGCTCAATCTGACTCTTTGTGTGACTCCGTGGACTGCAAAATGAACTCCATGTGACTCTCTGTGATACTAGGCTCCTCTGTCTATTGAATTTTCATGGCAAGAATACTGTAGTGGGTTGCCGTTTCCTCCTCCAGGGGATCTTCTGACCCAGGGATCAAACCCAGGTCTCTTGCATCTCCTATATTGGCAGGCTGAGTCTTTACCACTAGTGCCACCCAGGAAGTCCTCTTTTCCCTACAAGAACTCTTACAAAATGATGTGTAAGATGCTTTAAAATTGACAATTTAATGAAAAAATATAATCTAATAATATTAATACAGATTCTTTTTATTTCTATGATACCTTGCTTACTTTTCAATCTTTAACAGTTTCTGATTTCCAGTGTTATATATATTGTCTAGTTCCGTAGTTCAACCACAATGAAATGTGAAAATGTTATTGATAGGCCCATGCTGTAAAGTTTCTTCAGATACTTCCAATAGTTACCAGTGTGGACACTCTCTAAATTGGAAACTTTTGGAAGAGGAAATCAAGATTGTGGAATAGGGGGACACTGAACTTACCTCCCCCTATGAACATAGCAAAAACACATTTATATGAAGAGCAATTCTCACTGGAGACTGGCAGAAAAACTAAAGAAAGATCCACACAGAGTTAGGTAGGAAGGAAAGGTAAGCAATTAGTTTGGGACTTGTACCTCTAGGAGAGGAAGGAGGGGGATTACTTTGGCTTGGAGATCCTCCCTATGGAGTTATTGGTTTGAACCTCATGTTGGGCATCCTAATTCTAGGTTTAACCTCAGCAAGACTAGTCCCCTTAGGTGATGTGAAAGCTAGTGGGCCTAACAGTAGATCTGAAGAAATCCAGATTTCTTTTATGAAGAGCAAGCATACACACTTGCTTACCCTTGGGAACAAGGCAGAAGAAACAGACTGGAACAGCCTAGGATTTGGCCAGTTTCCTCCAAGCATCCCACCACATGCTCTGGCCCATGTTGAACACTTGCTCTGATTTCTTTTACTCTGAAGCAGTTCCTCACCAGAGTGAAGGCTGCTATTGCCAAGGAGAGATCAAGGGTAAGGGAAGTGGGGTTGGCTAGCACCCTGCAATTAATCTGAATGGGGTGAAACCAGCTATTACTGGTGCTTGAGGGGGCAGTAATTTGGGAGCTGTCTCAGCCTCTGACTGCTGACCTGGTACTGTCCCAGCACTGTCCCTGCCTTCATTGGTTACTCTCTTTAGTCCCTCTTCCTCCAGGATATATCATATTCTGGGACATAAAACAAGTCTCAACAAATTTAAGAGGATTGAAATTATATCAAGCTTTTTTTTTTCCCTGACCATAATGTTATGAAACTAGAAATCAATTACAGGAGGTAAAAAAAAGAGAGAGAGAGAGAGAGAGAGAAAGAGACTAACAACATGCTACTAAGAAAACCAATGTGTCAATGAAGATATCAAATAGAAAATCAGAAAACATTTCTGAAGAGACAAATGAAAATAAAACCACCACTTTCCAAAAGCTATGAAAGTGAAAGTTAGTCATATCTGACTCTCCAAGGCTTCTCTGTCCACGGGATTCTCCAGGCAAGAATAGTGGAGTGGGTACTCTTTCCCTTCTCCAGGGGATCTTCCCTACCCAGGGATCAAACCCAGGCATCCCGCGTTGGTGGTGGATTCTTTACTAGCTGAGCCACAAGGGAAGCCCTTCTAAAAGCTATAAGACATAGAAAAAGCAATCCAAAGAGAGAAGTTTATAATAGTTCAGGCCTATCTAAAGAAAGAAGAAAAATCTCAAATAAAACTAATATGCTATGTAGAGAATTAGCAAAGGAACAAAAAAGTTCAAAGTCAGCAGAAGGAAGAAAATAATAAAGATCAGAGAGGAAATAAATAAAATAGAGACCAAACTATGGAGATTTCCCCCAAAAATTTAAAAATAGAACTATCCATCAATTCTTCTGCTGGATATATCCAAAGAAAATGAAAACACTAAATTGAAATATTCATAGCAGCTTTATGTACAATAGCCAATATAGGGAAGCAACTTAAGTGTCCATCAACAGAGAAGTAGTATATACAAATACATAAGCAAGAAATATTACTCAGCCATAAAAAAATCAGTGAGATTATACTGTGTGCAACTACATGGCTGGACCTGGAGGGTTTTATGGTTAGAAAAGTAAGTCAGTGAAGGACAAACACTGTGTCTTATCACTTAAATGTGGAATCTAAAAAATGAAACAGAATTAATATTAGAAAAACATGAACAGACTTATAGAGAACAAACTAACGGTTACCAGTATGGCGAGGGAAAGGGGCAAGGTAGAGGTAAGGGCTACAAACTACTATATATAAAATAATCTATAAGGATCCATTGCATAGCACAGGGAATGTTGCTAATATTTTATAACTTTAAATGAGTATATCTATAAAAACACTGAATCACTGTGTTGTACACCTGAAACTAAAATAATATTGTAAACAGTAATACATCAGTAATACAAATAAGTAAATTGGAACTCTCCATTCCTCTCTCTCATTAACAAAGGCCATGATAGAATGACTCTGACAAGGCCTTGGGACACTAAAATGCTGACCCTAAAATACAAACTACAAAATACCCATGTCCAGAATGCACCTTTATGTTTATTTTCCATGTTGCTGAAAATAAATCTCATTGCCCTTGCTTTCACATACAGTCAATTGTTATGCAAGTAATTTGTATATGAGTATGATCTCCTTATGATATAGTCAAGAATATTTTCAGACAGATTTGATCAAAGGAGGTAAAACTGTAGTTTATACTCTTATTTCCTAAGGCATTTACAATATTATATGATAAACAGTGCCATTATATATAAATACTGTAAGGTGTAAAAATGATGTTTTAATGGCTTCCTCTAGAATGCTTGGTATGTGGACTAGCTGTAATGTAAAAGGAATTCAAGGGTGGATAGAATAATGAATTTATCATTAGAGTTTTGTGTCTTTTAGTGCAAGGAAGCTTTGTGTTGCTATGTTCCGTATATCAGGTCATCATGCACTGGAATGCCTGCAATACTGCTTGTATGCAGTTATTTATACCTAAAGGTTCTCTTAGGAAGTCTGCTTCTCATTTTCAACTGTATCACACAACTTTAATTCGAATAATGTATGTAGAAGTCATAAGTGCTGTTCATCACTTATACCTGGCTCTCCTTCCCTAGCTACCTTGCACTGGAGAATGGTCATGTGGACTGCTTTGGACAATGAAATGTGAACAGAATTAACTTGTGTCACTTCTGTACTGAAGCATTTCTCTACTGAACCAGCATGTGACCCACTACACTTTATCTTCTCTCTGTAGCAGTGACCAGCAGGATTCTAGGAAATGGATTCTTTGCCAGCCTGGGTCCCAGAGTGAGAATGATGCAGAGCACAGATACCAGTTGACCTGCAAAGGACATATAATGTGAAGAAAAATTAATCTTTAACTCAGTAAGTATTTTGGAGTAGTTTGTTCTTTGTCTTAATCTGGTAAACTGACTGATACAAAAACAAATGCTGCCACAAGGGGAAAAGCACTTAAATAGCAGTGTTTTTTTTTTTTTTTAAGGTCTGACTGGCGATAGCAAATAAATGATTTTTGTGTGTTGGAAAACATGAAAATCTGTCTATCTAGTCATGAAACTGTTATACATTGCTACTGAGATAACCTAGAATGCAAGTCAATAGCTTATGACCCTGCAGCCCTGTGGGAAGAGATTGGGAAATACAGTGAATATTAGGTGTGTGTGTCAGTTGCTGTTGGCTACGTTTGGCAATGCATTATAAGAAAGAGATGTGCTTAGTCACTTCAGTAGTATCTGACTCTGTGATCCCATGGGTCATAGCCCACCAGGCTCCTCTGTCCATGGGATTTTCCTGGCAAGAATACTGAAGTGGGCTTCCACTTCCTTCTCCAGGGGATCTTCCCAATCAAGGGATCGAACCTACATCTCCTCCATCTCCTACATTGCAGGTGTATTCTTTACCACGGGGCCACAAGAGAAGCCCAAGAAAGAAATGAGATGATAAAATTACTGACCAGTTTTCAGTACAAAAGGGAATAGAGAGAACCCATAAAATTAGGCATTATAGGGTTAGAACAGGCACTTCCTTCTCAATTACAAAGTAAATGAAATAAAAATAACATATAAATATTTTTAAACAATTTGAAACAATATTTAAAATGTTATTGAATATCAGCTGTTATTTCAGTGTGAAACATTGTCAATACATTATTTTAAAACAATGTAAAATAAAATACTGAAAACAATTTGAGGCTATTTGAAACTCAGCCTTACTGCACAGATCATATCACAGTGTTCTCTCTTATCCACATTTCACTTCCCATGGTTTCAGTTACCCAAGGTCAACCTTAATCCTTGTAGTCATGAAACTGTTATACAACTGTTGCTGAGATAACATCCCTCATAGCTCAGTCAGTAAAGAATCTGCCTGCAATGCAGGAGACCCGGGTTCGATTCCTGGGTTGGGAAGATCCCCTGCAGAAGGAAATGGCAACCCACTCCAGTATTCTTGCCTGGAGAATCCCATGGACAGAGGAGCCTGGCAAGCTATAGTCCATGGTGTCACAAGAGTCAGACATGACTTAGCGACTAAACCACCATCAACCTTAGTCTGAAAATATTAAAGGGAAAATTCCAGAAAATAAAATTCATAAGTTTTAAATGCTGCATTCTGAGTAGTTTGATGCAAGTAGCACTGTCT
Source organism: Bison bison bison (assembly GCF_000754665.1). Lineage (NCBI taxonomy): Eukaryota > Metazoa > Chordata > Mammalia > Artiodactyla > Bovidae > Bison > Bison bison. The sequence continues at coordinate 11,736,461 of NW_011495080.1, read as the reverse complement.
TGCTCCACCTTGCCTAGGACACTAGCCCTGGACATCCAGACATCAAGCATCATCACTGCTCAATGATCCAGAATCAGTAGAAGTGGGTGATCCTCCTCTTAACATATAATCACAAGGTCAGTAGTAGTCTCACTTCATCTCATGCGGCAGACATCTCTCATCATCCAAAGAAGAAGGGTGAGTACAGTAAGATGTTTGTGAAGAGAGACCATATTGATACGTTTTATCCCATTATGTTGTTTTAATTGTTCTTCTTCTTATTAATCATTAATAACTTTTGCTATGTCTAATTTATAAATTAAACTTTATTGTGGGTATGTATGTATAGAAAATATCACAGTAGATATAGGGCTCAGAACTATCCCTACTATTTGCAGTTTTGGGCATTCATAAGGAGTCTTAGAACCTTTGCCCTGGCTAAAAAGGACCACCACAATAGGAACATACAGAAGGCTGGTTAACAGCAGAGCCCTAGCTAGCTTCTAGTGGACATGAAGCATAAACAATGGGCAGGACATAAGTCTTGTGGTTTACTTTTTTTGTAACTGAAACATAACTTAGCCTATCCTGCCTAATAGAACATCTCAGTGAAAAATCTTCCTTTATATTTCATCTGAGAAAATACAAATAATTGATTTATCTTTAATGATCATCTTTAACAGCTACTTTAGTAGAAATTAACTGAAGTTGATTTGAAATTTAATGATGAACTAAAGAAATGTTATATATATATATATATATTACAAAATAAGTTTCTATATTTAAAATCTATTAGTTCAGATGCTTGTAGTTATATTTAAATAGTTTTTCTTTTTTAGATCCAGTTTTCTTGTATGCCTGACTCATCACTCTGTATGACTGATATAATTTATAGAATTTACCTAAATACGTATCTTTTGTAATAATATTGTCTACATGGAATGATTTTAGATGTATTGGTTTCATAAAAAAGATATTTTTAATATAATTATCTGCTGTAGCACAAAACCTGGATTTCTTTTTTTCTCAACTTAACTGATTTTTTGAATACACCACCTAGATAGCATATTCAAAAGCAGAGACATTACTCTGCCAACAAAAGTCCGTCTAGTCAAGGCTATGGTTTTTCCAGTGGTCATGTATGGATGTGAGAGTTGGACTGTGAAGAGAGCTGAGCACTGAAGAATTGATGCTTTTGAGCTGTGATGTTGGAGGAGACTCTTGAGAGTCCCTTGGACTGAAAGGAGATCCAACCAGTCCATTCTAAAGGAGATCAGTCCTAGGTGTTCTTTGGAGGGATTGATGCTAAAGCCGAAAATCCAGTACTTTGGCCACCTCATGTGAAGAGTTGACTCATTGGAAAAGACTCTGATGCTGGGAGGGATTGGGGGCAGGAGGAGAAGGGGACGACAGAGGATGAGATGGCTGGATGGCATCACCAACTCGATGGACATGAGTTTGAGTGAACTCCAGGAGTTGGTGACGGACAGGGAGGCCTGGCATGCTGCAATTCATGGGGTTGCAAAGAGTCAGACACGACTGAGCGACTGAACTGAACTGAACTGATATAATGCCTGATAGTGCATATTTCCTTGCTCCTCTGATTCTAATGGTAGCTGAAAAGAAATCACAGGTGTATTATTATTTGTTAGAAACACTAATTGACTACTATGGATTCAACTTGTACTTTCAGTTCAGTTCAGTCCCTCAGTCGTATCTGACTCTTTCAACCCCAGGAACTGCAGCACGCCAGGCCTCCCTGTCCATCACCAACTCCCGGAGCTTACCCAACTCATCTCCATTGAGTTGGTGATGCCATCCAACCATCTCATCCTCTGTTGTCCCCTTCTTCTCCTGCCTTCAATCTTTCCCAGCATCAGGGTCTTTTCAAGTGAGTCAGCTCTTCGCTTCAGGTGGCCAAAGTATTGAAGTTTCAGCTTCAACATCAGCCCTTCCAATGAACACCCAGGACTGATCTCCTTTAGGATGGACTGGTTGGATCTCCTTGAAATCCAAGGGACTCTCAAGAGCCTTCTCCAACAACCACAGTTCAAAAGCATCAATTCTTCGGCGCTCAACTTTCTTCACAGTCCAACTCTCACGTCCATACATGATTACTGGAAACACCATAGCCTCGATGAGATGGACATTTGTTGGCAAAGTAATATCTCTGGTTTTCAGTCACCTGTCTAGTTTGGTCATAACTTTTCTTCCAAGGAGCAAGAGTCTTTTAATTTCATGGCTGCAATCATCTGCAGTGATTTTGGAGCCCTCAAAAATAAAGTCTGCCACTGTTTCTCCATCTATTTGCCATGTAGTGATAGGACCAGATGTCATGATCTTAGTTTCCTGAATGTTGAGCTTTAAGCCTACTTTTTCAATCTCCTCTTTCACTTTCATCAAGAGGCTCTTTAATTCTTCACTTTCTGCCATAAGGGTGGTGTCATCTGCATATCTGAGGTTATT
>NW_011495080.1:11731142-11733916 GCF_000754665.1 Bison bison bison | reverse complement strand
ATGATGTACTCTGCATAGAAGTTAAATAAGGGGGTGACAATATACAGCCTTGACGTACTCCTTTTCCTATTTGGAACCAGTCTGTTGTTCCATGTCCAGTTCTAACTGTTGCCTCTTGACCTGCATACAGATTTCTCAAGAGGCAGGTCAGGTGGTCTGGTATTCCCATCTCTTTCAGAATGTTCCACAGTTTGTTGTGATTCACACAGTCAAAGGCTTTGGCATAGTCAATAAAGCAGAAATAGACGTTTTTATGGAACTTTCTTGCTTTTTTGATGATCCAGTGGATGTTGGCAATTTAATCTCTGGTTCCCCTGCCTTTTCTAAAACCAGCTTAAACATCTGGAAGTTCACGGTTCATGTATTGTTGAAGCCTGTCTGGAGAATTTTGAGTATTACTTTACTAGTGTGTGAGATGAGTGCAACGGTGCAGTAGTTTGAACATTCTTTGGCATTGCCTTTTTTGGGATTGAAATGAGAACTGACATTTTCCAGTCCTGTGGCCACTGCTGCATTTTCCAAATTTGCTGGCATATTGAGTGCAGCACTTTCACAGCATCATCTTTCAGGATTTGAAAAGCTCAACTGGAATTCCATCCCCTCCAGCAGCTTTGTTCATAGTGATGCTTCCTAAGGCCCACTTGACTTCACATTCCAGGATGTCTGGCTCTAGGTGAGTGATCACACTTTCGTGATTATCTGGGTTGTGAAGATCCTTTTTGTACCGCTTTTCTGTGTATTCCTGCCACCTCTTCTTAATATCTTCTGCTTCTGTTAGGTCCATACCATTTATGTCCTTTATTGAGCCCATCTTTGCAGGAAATGTTCCCTTGGTACTTTAAGCATAGTTTATTCAACCCCCTATTTCGTCTTAGCCCCATCCCCTGGAAGTCACCAGCCTACTCTTTTTCCTGTGTGTCTGACCATTTTAGACACCTCATACCTCATAAATGGGATCAAACAGGATGTGGGCAGTTGCTAATCAATGGATATAATGTTTCAGTTATCCAAGATGACTAGGTTCTCTGGAGAACACTGTGCCTATAGTTAAAAATTCTGTATTGTACACTTGAAAACTTGTTAGAAGAGTATATTTGATGTTAAATATTCTGACTACAATAAAAAATGTAGTTAAAATGTTGAATTTTTAATTTTAGAACTAATGTACTTTGAGATTAATCTTAGTAATAATATTTTGAGAGAAATCTTAGGTTTAAGTAGAGGTGACAAGATTTATTATAGGAATATTCCTTATTCTACATTTTCTGAAATATATTCTCAAATATGAGGCACATAATTTAATACATTTAATGTCAATCACTATTGTTAATGTAGTATAACATTTTATTATGAACTACTTTATTTTCAGTGTTTCTGACTGTAGTCTCAAAATAGCTAATAATTCATAAGATCCTATGGTCTTTCCTGATAGATTTTAATGCTGTGTGTAAGAAATTAACACTTCAGTTATTGTGTGAGTTGTATTGCATCAAATACACATAATGCTGTCTATTTAATTCTTTAAGAATAATTATAAGTAAAACAAATTAACAAATAATATATATTTAATACAAGGAATACATGTGCCAAGTTTTCTTATGTAGAAATAATAAAGAAGAATGAAAATCTGAGTTGTTACCAAGTCTGAATTTTAGAATTAAAAAGTTAATTTATTTAATTAAATCTATACCTCCTTCCAGTTTGAAAAAATCCATATTAACAGATTGGAAACTAACTTCTAATGCAGATGAAAGGATGTAAGTAGAATAATTAGGACTTTAAATGATTGAATGGATCCTTCTAATGTGCTTAAAAACAATTTGTTTTCCTAAAACCACTGGAGTTTTATTTTTCTGAAGTTATTCTTTATTTGATTCCAGTCATATAGAGATGATTTTTTTTTGTGGGGGGGGTTTGTAAAGTTTTTTTTTCCTTGTTTTTTTTAATATACATTTATTTATTTTAATTGGAGGTTAATTACTTTACAATATTGTATTGGTTTTGCCATACATCAACATGAATCCACCACAGGTATACACGTGTTCCCCATCCTGAACCGCCCTCCCTCCTCCCTCCCCGTACCATCCCTCTGGGTCGTCTCAGTGCACCAGCCCCAGGCATCCAGTATCATGCATCGAACCTGGACTGGCGATTTGTTTCATATATGATAGATGATTTTAAATGAATAAATTTTTGCCAGAGAATTGAATACAAAAAACCTGCCATAGTTTAGTATATTTTACTTTAAAATAAATTTGTATATATTTAAGTTACACAACATGATTTAATATACAGATATAGTGAAATGATTATACCAGCTAAGATAATTAACATCATCTCTTCATTAGTTACCATTTTTCTGTGTGTGGTGAGAGCACCTGAATTTTCCCTTTAAGCAAATTTCCAGTTTCAATACATTATTATTAACTTTAGTCATCATGCTGTACATTAGATCTCTTCACCTTGTATAACTACAGCTTTGTACTGTTTAACCAATATCTCCCATGGTGGCCACCATTCTACTCTTTGCTTCTACATATTTCAGTAATCCAACTCTATACGTATACCCAGAGAAAATGAAATCAGTATCATAAAGAGATATTTGCACTCCCATGTTCATTGCAGCATTATTCATAATAACTAAGATATGGAAACACCTGAGTGTTCCTCAGTGAACAAACGCATAAAGAAATTCTGATGAACACACAGAGGAATATTTTTCAGCCTTTAAAAAAAGGAAGATCTTCCTTTTTTTAAAGGCTGAAAAATATTCC
>NW_011495080.1:11730615-11730915 GCF_000754665.1 Bison bison bison | reverse complement strand
AATATTCAAAAGCAGAGACGTTACTTTGCCAACAAAGGTCCATCTAGTCAAGGCTATGGTTTTTCCAGTAGTCATGTATGGATGTGAGAGTTGGACTGTGAAGAAGGCTGAGCACCGAAGAACTGATGCTTTTGAACTGTGGTGTTGGAGAAGACTCAGGAGAGTCCCTTGGACTGCAAGGACATCCAGCCAGTCCATTCTGAAGGAGATCAGCCCTGGGATTTCTTTGGAAGGAATGATGCTAAAGCTGAAACTCCAGTACTTTGGCCACCTCATGCAAAGAGTTGACTCATTGGAAAA
>NW_011495080.1:11720607-11730214 GCF_000754665.1 Bison bison bison | reverse complement strand
TGTGCTTTTTAATTTATTTTTAATTGGAGAATTATTGCTTTATAATGTTGTGTGGTTTCTATCATGCAACTGTGTGAATCAGCGCTCAGTTCAGTTCAGTCACTCAGTCGGGTCTGACTCTTTGCGACCCCATGAATCACAGCACGCCAGGCCTCCCTGTCCATCACCATCTCCCAGACTTCACTCAGACTCAGGTCCATCGAGTCAGTGATGCCATCCACCCATCTCATCCTCCATCGTCCCCTTCTCCTCCTGCCCCCAATCCCTCCTAGCATCAGCCCTAAGTATACATATATCCCCTCCCTCTTGAACCTGCTTGCCACCCCAACCCATCCTACACCTCTAGGTTGTCACAGAGCACTGGTTGAGCTCCCTGTGTTACATAGCAACTTCCCACAAGCTATGTATTTACATATGATAATATATATGTTTCTGGATTGCTGAATATTTTAAATCAGCATTGCCTGAGTCATTGTTTTCATTGGAAGTAATACAGTCAAAGAAAATAATAACCAGTGTCTCTGCTGCTGCTGCTAAGTCGCTTCAGTCATGTCTGACTCTGTGCGACCCCATAGACAGCAGCCCACCAGGCTCCAGCATCCTTGGGATCCTCCAGGCAAGAATACTGGAGTGGGTTGCCATTTCCTTCTCCCTTCATTCAAGGTGACTAACATACAAAACATACTAAAGATCTCTTTATTTATATAACTGATTATAAGAATGCTGAGACTGACATGTTTTTATGCAAACTGGTATATTCAAGTATGGAAGATCTGAAAAGTTTTTTAAAAAATTAACTAGCATATTAATTTATATACTCAATCTCTTTCTGGGATTATTAATTAAAACATATATTTTTGTGTGTAGGAGAGTATACATTTTGATATGGAAGATTCAGTATTTGTAATTTTGATTATTCTGTAGCAACTTAAGTTAGTAGAGTATAATTTTGGTGAGTTGATGAGGTGAGAATTTAAATAATTCAGTTTTTTTTCCTCTCATTTAGTCAGATATTGAGCTTATATGAATGCCCTATAAACTCATGTCAGTATACTTTTCATGTCCTCTATTTGTCCTTACAGAAGCAGTGACTATTAAAATGATAGGCATCACAGAGGTAGAAAATAAATTTATGATTACCAAGCAGAAAAGGGGGGTGGAAAAATTGGGAGATTGGGATTGACATATAAAGTAGATAACTAATAAGGACCTTCTGTATAGTACAGGGAACTCTACTCTGTAATTACCTATAGTAGGAAAATAGTCTAAAAATGAATAGATATATGTATATGTGTAGATATGTGTATATGAGTATATACGTATATGAGTAGATATACGTATACCTGAGGCTTCCCGGGTAGCTCAGTCGCTTAAGAATCTGCCTGCAATGCAGGAGACTGGAGTTCAGTTCCTGGGCCAGGAAGATCCCCTGGAGAAGGAAATGGTAACCCACTCCAGTATTCTTGCCTGGAGAATCCCACAGACAGAGGAGCCTGGCAGGCTACAGCCCACGGGGTCGCAAGAGTCAGATACGACTTAGCAACTGAACCACCACATGTATATGTGTAACTGACTCTGTTATACACATGAAAACTAATGCAACATTGTAAATCAACTATACTCCAATAAAATAATAAAGAAAAGAAAATGATAGGAACTTTAAAGACTAGAAGTTGCTTGTTGAATGTTCCAGGAGGAATAATACAATTACATATATTGTAATATTTGAATAGCAGAATTTATTTTAATAGTTTTATAAATGAATAATGATATTGTATAGTCTATTATATATAATATACAGTTTATATAGTTTATTATACAATGATCCTTGTATACTCATTCAGGATCTGAATGAGACACTTAATTTAAAAAAAAATGCTCTACAGTTTGTAAGGAAATTTATAAACTTCATGTAAGATGGGAGCTATTTAATCTTTCTATATGTCAACTTCCATATAGGAAATGTATATTGAAATGTCTCTACCCCATTATGGTCATAGATTACATTATGAAAGGGTCCAGTTCTTAGAAAAATCATGTCACAAAAAAATTGTTCTTACCTTACATGTGAGTTATGTTCAAAAAGTTCTGTGTAAGATATTTATTGAGAATTCCATTGTGTGTTCCCAGAGAAAGAGGAGTATTTATGGTAGCTGGTGAGAAAGCTCTCAGAACAGCTCACTAAAGTTTTCCCCCAGACTCTAGTGTACTTATAATTATTAATAGGCATTTCAAAGAAGAGTAGAATTTCATGAGTAAATATACTGATTATGTTGAAGTTGAATACATTAAGTAAGTTTTCTTACTGTCGGATTCTTCAGTGCCTTAAATGTTTATGTGCATTGTAAGATACAACATACCATGTTTCTGAAATGTATTTTGCCATATACTTCTAATTCACGTTTTGCTTCCTAAGCTCAGAGGACATTCAATTTTCTCTAAGGTATCAAATAGTGTTTATTAGGTCAAGTTATATTTGGACAACTTCATATGCATTAACTTTTTAAAGGTATGTGTGTAATCTGAATAAAAAGTAAGATTTTGCTTGCTACTTCTAAGTATGGGTATCCTTTTAAACATATAGAGAACATTTTAAACAGGTTGTTGCTCAATGGATATGTTATATTTATCCTGTGGCTTTTTGAACCTTCTGTAACCATAACCTTCTTTGTATCCATATCCCCTTGCAAAGCCCAGTTTGCAAAGTGCACAAAATATTGTTTCGTTTGGTCTTTACTGAAACTTTCTAAAGCATGAAGCTGAGGCCCTAAAAGATTCACAGCCTTTATGCTTGGAAGCCTATTAAAGAAACAACTGAGATTTGAATTTGAGATCTGGTGCATAATGATAATAGATGCAGTCAATGACTGTGGAATGGAATATTATACTATTCCTTGGGAAGTTGTCTGTTGCTTTCAAGTCTTCCATATTTTTTATTTTTTATCTTCTGTATTTTTCAAATCTATATGTTCTTCTATCTAATCTTTCATATTTTTCATTTTCCTTTCACCTTTGCTCTCTAATTTAACCTTTATTCTCACTCGAAGAGTTATCTTCCTTCTTTTTCTCCACAACTCCTTTTCAACCTAAATCTTCTATGGAAAATGACCCTTGAAACATTTGATCTGTTTGAGTCACCATTTGTGACTAAAATATTTAGGGTTAGGGTTAGGGTGACTAACCCTAATAAAATATTTGAGTCACCAATATAGACTACTATTGATCATTTTTTCTCTCTCTTAATGGGTTTTGTTGAAAGCTCCAAAGAAAAACTAAAATTTAAAAGTTTCATTCCTTTGGTTATATTGTAGTTATCTCTTAGAATTAAATAAAAATGATTAAAATTGATTTAAAAGTAGAGAATTTTTTGAGTATGTAAATGTACAAGATGAGATTTTGAAGATCTATTTTTCAGAGAAAATCCTAGGCTGTACATACTAGTCATTTTATTAAGGTAGCCATGTAGCATCCAAAATTAGTGTGTTGGGGCTTTTAGTGGAGAAAGAAGGAATTACTTACTCTGCTCTTCTCTCCCAGGGCACCTTTCTCCATATGTTCGGTACAGTGTGGATGCAGTGAAAGAGTAAAGGGAGCCAAGCAAGAGGATGAGTGGGAGGGGTGCCATGGTTGAGAGACTGGGAGGTTGGGAGGAGTAGAAGAGCCTAGCCTATGACAATGATGACGGCATCCTGGCGATGGAGAAGGTGGCAAAGGTAAAAGTAAGGGGCACCCTGTGTGCTTTGAAAGATAAAAGTTATATTTATGGAAAGTATATGAGAATAGATATTTTCTGTGCTTATCTGTAAAGATAGTAAAAATAGAAGTTAAAAATGCAAAATTTAGAATTGCCCATACATGAATTCAAGTCCCATATTTGCCACTTACCAATGATATGGCTTGAACAAAACTTTTTAACTCATGTAAACCTTATTTTATTCAACTGGAAAGTGGGTGCGTGTGAGATAAACTATCTCTCATAGGTTTTAATTTGTCAGTTAAATGTGCTGCTTCTTTTAAAGTACTTGGCACTAAGAGTTCTTCCGTAAATCCTAGCTGAAGTTATTGGTATCAAGGAGGCTGTGCCTATAAATCTGAGACTCCCTGAATATGTACTTTAAATTTTTCAGACCCATTTGCTGTTGTAAAATCAGCTCATTCCTTCTGGTGGAAATGCTTAGTTTATCAATTAACTTTATAATAATTCCCCTCCTGTTGTAAAAGTGCAGCTTTAGTAAACAATGACTCAAGAACAGATACCAGAAAATGTACTAAATTTTCCAAACTGACTTGATTCAGTCAAAACTATTAATTAGACTATATACATAAATTATACAAATCCAATTTATTTTTAAAATTAATTTTTATTGGAATATAGTTGATTTACAATGCTGTGTTAGTTTCAGGTATATAGCAAAGTGAGTCAGTGATACATATATGTACTCTTTTCTAGATTCTATTCCCACATAGGCCATTACAGAGTACTGAGTAGAGAGTTCTGTGTGGTATACAGTAGGTTCCTATTAGTTATCTATTTTATATATAATTGTTGTTCAGTTGCTCAGTCATTTCTGACTCTCTGTGACCCCATGGACTACAGCACGCTAGACTTCCCTGTCCTTCACTTTATCTCCTGGGGTTTCCTCAAACTCATGTCCATTGAGTCGATGATGCTATCCAACCATCTCATCCTCCGTCAACCTTTTCTTCTGCCCTCAATCCTTCCAAGCATCAAGGTCTTTTCCAATGAGTCTGCTCTTCGCATCAGGTGGCCAAAGCATTTGGGCTTCAGCTTCAGCGTCCCCTTTTCCAATGAATATTTAGGATTGATTTCTTTTAGTATTGACTGCTTTGATTTTCTTGGGTATATGTCTATCCCAATCTTCCAATTTATTTCTTTCCCCACCTTCCCCCATGGTAATCCTAAATTTGATTTCTATATCTGTGGATATATTTCTGTTTGTAAATAAGCCTATTTGTACCAGTTTTTAGATTGCTTGTATAAGTGGTATCATATAACATTTGTCTTTCTCTGTTTGACTTACTTCACTCAGTATGACAATCTCTAGGTCCATCCACATTGCTGAAAAATGACTTCATTTCATTCTTTTTTAAAGGGAACTGGGCACTATTTTTATTGTTTTAAATTTATATTTTTTGAAAACAGTTGTTTCCAAACAATGATTTGACTGCTTTTAGCAAAGCCAAATAGGTGAATTCAGGCATAAACTTACATATTAAAAAATGCAATGTGAGGGTTTTTTTTTTTTTTGTCAAAAAAGAATTGTGGCCCAATGTAAAATAACTAGATGATGTGTTCTCTTGAAACCATTAGTAAATTGTTGATCTACATTGATATGCCACTAATGGGCTATTCTTCTATCTTTGTTACTACTTTTGAACTTTTTATCATAAATAGCATTTAGAAAGAAATAATAGGAATCCAGTTAGAATTGTTAAACAAAGTTGATATTTATGGTGATATATTATTAATAGTTTTTTATGTGTAATGCATTGATTATACAGTTTTATTTATATAATTTTATTCAGACAGAAAGAATAGATTCAGAAAGCTAATTAACACTCTTGAGTCAGATAGCTGCTTAAGTATGCAAAATCATGAATTTCAGCTAGTCTTTTCTTATTCCAAAATCTATTTTTCTAACTCGTATACTTTGCTGCCATTTAAAAAAAATCATTGTTAAAAAATAATCTTTCTTCCACTTTGAAATTTTCAGTTTGCTGTGTTACGAATATCTCCCAATCTAATTCCTGCCATATTATGTCAATGTAAATATCAAATGATTGACTAATAGCAGCTAACGTTTATTGAGTAATTAATAGTTTGTATTATGTGTTTCAATATGCAGTCTTTAATACTTATAACCACTATTTGAAGAAGTGGGAATTGCTTTTACCCTCATTTCTCCTAAGATGGAGAAACTTAGCCTAAAGGAGGCAAATATGTTGATACAACTAGGAATGAGCAGAGTTGTTATTCAAATCCAGGTACATCTGATTCTGAAGCTCTTTACCACTTTCCTGTTTGCCCTTTGGTATCAAGAAGCTATATATTAATATAATTTAGTAATTCTTATGATGAGAAAAACATATACAAAGACAGAAATTTCCAGACCTGAAATAACCTACATAACCTGACAGATAATTGCTAGCAAACCAAAATTCTTCAAACCAAGATTTTATGGGCTTCATATTTATACTCAACTCTAGATTCTGGTTAAGGTGACTTGAAAGTTTAAGATGCCCTGGGGTAGGTGGTATGGCCAAATGGTTTGGAGTTTTGTTCATCTGTAAATGTGTAGGTACACATTACATACAGCTGTGTATCTCCTTACTCTTTAAGATAACTGAGTTACGATATTTAGCTGAACAATCGTGTTCTTTGCTTTCCTGCCTTCAAATAAGCCACTTGTTTATAACCCATAATGTTTTTTGTCTTCTCCACTCACAAACATCTTAATATAATACTTGAAAAAGCCTGGCTCTAATGGCCGTCTCTAAGGGGCAGCTTAGGGTAGTGGTTAAGAAGAGAATCCAGAGTCAGAATGCCTGGGCTCAGACCTCTTTCTGGGGATGACTTTATTTTACTTTTTAACATATTTGTGGCTCAGCTCCCTCATCTGTGAAATGGGTATAAAAATAATAATATTTTAGAAAGGATTGTTATAAGAGCTAAACAAGTAATTTTTGAAAGTATGTAAATTGCTGTTTGGAATAAAGTAAGAACTGCTAAGTACTTACTAAATAAAGAATTTTTTTAAAAAATAAAGCCTTCACTGCTAACCCTGTTCAGTGTATGCTTTGCCCCCTATTTCCTGAATCACAGGATCCACTTCCTAGGGCACTTACCACTTTGCCTTCTCTTATGATTACTTATCTGCATACATTTTAACTTATAGTAGATTATAAACTTCTTGTGAAGAGATGACTTCTTCCATTGCTTCAGGTTATTGTTCAATAGGACTTATGCATAAGTGAATCAATGACTGTCTAGGGGCAGGTGAGTGACTTCCATTTCCTTCTATCAAAGAGAACATTGCTGATAATTCTAACACCACTGCATCATCTGTCACAATAAGATAGCAGTTAACCCTGGTGGAAATTGTGTGCCTCCTATGATCATTTGGTGCCTTCTCTGTGTCGTATGTGAAATAATATTCTTAAATCCCAGAACTTGTTACCTACCTTACCTGGCAAAAGGACTCTGCAGATGTAATTATTTTAAGGATTATCCTGGCTTTTCCAGGTGGGTCCATTGTAATCATAGGGGTCCTCATAAGAAGGGGATAATGGAAGCAAAGGTCATACTGGTGCCATTGATTGAGGCCATGATTGAACCCAGGTCTCCCACATTGCAGGATGATTCTTTACCATCTGAGCCACCAGGGAAGCCTCCCCCATCCCCCGCCCCCAATTAAAATAAGTAAAGTACATTAAGTATTTTCTTCATGGAAGTTGGCTGAAGTTTTATGAAAATTAATTTATCATGCTCATAAAAAAATAAATCAATACTTTAATTCATTTTAAAAATGCAAGTATCATAAACCAACTACAGAGTTTCTTTTTTATAAACCCAATCTTGGAATAATGAGTAAAAATGTTAAAACTTCTCTCCTAAGCTGTAATATGTTAGTTCTTTCTATCAAGCCTCCCTTCCCTCAGTCTCCCATCTCCACTCCCTGATCCTACTTCCAACCAGCAGTTGCATTTAGGGTGGTCATGAGTGGAGAGTGAACAGAAGGCCAATGGCCGAGATGATGCTGTCAGTCTCATTTTAATAAACAGTCTACAGAAATACTGAACAGAAGCTTTAATAGCATTCCTGGCAATAACCACCCCTGTTCCCCATGTATTTTGAACCCGATTTAATTTGAATTAAATAGAAATAAAAACTCCTTACCATTGCACCCTAATGACTGTAATTTTCTCTCAAGCTGTTACTTACAGACACAGTATGTTGCACCTTGGAAGGAATATTCTTATATTTTTTAATTGAATCTCAAAGCTAATGTCTTTATTTAAAAAAACTAACTTATTTCTGAAGGATGAACGTTAATACTGTGAATTAATATGACATATAAGCCCTTCTGGAATTTCCACAGGAAGATGAATTACAAAGTTAGATGTCTTCCTTTTGTTACAATTATTCTAGCCCGTCCAATGATACCACCCAGTTTGTCTTTTTTCAGGGCTTTGATACTCCTGTCAGCAGCTCTGTTGGAGCATTTAACTCACCACATATCTGTAACCTGATTGCCAGAGCCAAAAGCATCTCCACTATGACTTCAAGTAGTTCAATTCTCTGGTGCCAGATGGTATGCAAATTGATCCCTTCTCAGAGATACAGATGTCACCGTGCCCAGAGTTTGTTAGTGTCTATATCTACTCCTGCTGGGAATACAATTTGGTAGAAAAACTCTTTGGCTGCCCTGCTGATGATCTGTAGACGATAGACTCATTCCCAGATGACAACTTTAGTATGTGCTTTTCTATTCATCAGAATGACAAAGAACAAAGATTCAAAATTAGGAATGAACATATATTTTGAAGCTGGATCAAAGGAGAGACCTCATGCAAAAATTAGAAAGAGTACTAAAAAGAAATATGATTGAATGAAAGATCCAATTTGTCATCCCTTCCTTCCCTCATTGTAAATGCTGCCAAGCAGAGTATCAAACCATTCACAGCTAATGGAGTAAGGGAACCTGTTTGTATCCATGAATCAATTCCTTGGAAGCGAAAGGAGCCAGTAATGAATGGAAGGAATGTTGGTGTTAAGAAAAGTACCTGAATTAGATAAGAATCAGTTTTCAGAATGAATACTTGAATCCAAACCCTTTACCTAAAATCTTCTCTTGTTAGTTTCTGGCCATTTTAAAAGGACTTTTCTTTGGCTCCAATTCTACCTCATGAGATGGTAGAATAGGATTATTTTTCTGTTTTTAAGTACTTTTAGATCATCTGATAACCTAACAATGCAGTTGATCATAGGAAAATTTTAGCCTATGACACTTTGGAAGATAGATCTGCTTTAGAATAAAAGTATTTATAATAATAATAAATGTAAAAGTTATTTGTGATTTAAATGTGCCCATACCACTATCCTCTTTGTTAGAAAGACATGTGAAATCTGAGAGTATTTCATATACTCATGTATAATCTTAGGAATGAAATTTAAGCTATGGAGAAACAGGGTGTATATTTTCCATGTATTTCTCATTGCTATAGTTGTGCTGGACTTCAGTTTGGGAAAACAATAATGGACAAATACAATTATAGCTTTCTGCTTTTGCAGTGCTACACTATTAATCAGGTAACTCAATTATTTTTATGCCAAAAATATTTTTAGAAATTATCCTAGAGAAAACCCAAAACTATATTCTACAAACACTTAAGACAATCAGTTTGTAGATGTTGCTTCATGTTGCATAATTGGTGTATTTGTTTGAATTTGAGGTAGAATAATAATGTCTGGGTGAGTGATCACACCATCATGATTATCTGGGTCATGAAGATCTTTTTTGTACAGTTCTTCTGTGTATTCTTGCCACCTCTTCTTAATATCTTCTGCTTCTGTTAGGTCATGACC
>NW_011495080.1:11717984-11720367 GCF_000754665.1 Bison bison bison | reverse complement strand
TGAACCTCCGTCCATAGTTCATCAGGCACTCTGTCTATCAGATCTAGTCCCATAAATCTATTTCTCACTTCCACTGTATAATCATAAGGAATTTGATTTAGGTCATACATGAATGGTCTAGTGGTTTTCCCCACTTTCTTCAATTTAAGTTTGAATTTGGCAATAAGGAGCTCATGATCTGAGCCACAGTCAGCTTCTAGTCTTGTTTTTGCTGACTGTATGGAGCTTCTCCAACTTTGGCTGCAAAGAATATAATCAATCTGATTTCGGTGTTGACCATCTGGTGATGTCCATGTGTAGAGTCTTCTCTTGTGTTGTTGGAAGAGGGTGTTTGCTATGACCAGTGTGTTCCTTTGGAAAAACTCTATTATCCTTTGCCCTGCTTCATTCTGTACTCCACTGCCAAACTTGCCTCTTACTCCAGGTGTTTCTTGACTTCCTACTTTTGCAGTCCAGTCCCCTATAATGAAAGGGACATCTTTTTTGGGTGTTAGTTCTAAAAGGTCTTGTAGGTCTTCATAGAACAGTTCAACTTCAGCACGTTCAGTGTTGCTGGTCCAGCCATAGACTTGGATTACCTTGATATTGAATGGTTTGCCTTGGAAACAAATATAGATCATTCTGTTAGTTGTTGAGATTGCATGCAAGTACTGCATTTTGTTGACCATGATGGCTACTCCATTTCTTCTAAGGGATTCCTGCCCACAGTAGTAGATGTAATAGTCATCTGAGTCCAGTCCATTTTAGTTTGCTGATTCCTAGAATGTCGACGTTCACTCCTGCCATCTCCTGTTTGACGACTTCCAATTTGCCTTGATTCATGGACCTAACATTCCAGGTTCCCATGCAATATTGCTCTTTACAGCATTGGACCTTGCTTCTATCACCAGTCACATCCACAACTGGTTGTTGTTTTGATTTGGCTCCATCCCTTCATTCTTTCTGGAGTTATTTCTCCACTGATCTCCAGTAGCATATTGGGCACCTACTGACCTGAGGAGTTCATCTTTCAGTGTTCTATATTTTTGTCTTTTCATACTGTTCATGGGATTCTCAAGGCTAGGATATTGAAGTTGTTTACCATTCCCTTCTCCAGTGGACCACATTTTGTCAGAACTCTCCACCATGACCCGTTTGTCTTGGGTGGCCCTACATGGCATGGCTTACTTTCATTAAGTTAGACAAGAATGTGGTCCTTATAATCATATCGGCTAGTTTTCTGTGATTGTGGTTTCAGTCAGTCTGCCCTCTGATGCTCTCTCTCAGCGACTACCATCTTAGTGGGGTTTCTCTTACCTACATCTTACAGAAGATATTAAAAGAAGTGGTAAGAATACACAGAGGAGCTATAGAAAAAAGATCTTCACAGCCCAGATAATCACTATGGTGTGATCACTCACTTAGAGCCAGACATCCTGGAAGTGAAGTCAAGTGGGCCTTATAAAGCATCACTACAAACAAAGCTAGTGGAGGTGATGGAATTCCAGTTGAGCTATTTCAAATCCTAAAAGATGATGCCATTAAAGTGCTGCACTCAATATGCCAGCAAATTTGGAAAACTCATCAGTGGCCATGGGATTGGAAAAGGTCAATTTTCATTCCAATCCCAAAGAAAGACAATGCCAAAGAATGCTCAAACTACCACAAAATTGCACTAATCTCACACTCTAGCAAATAATGTTCAAAATTCTCCAACCCAGGTTTCAACAGTACATGAACCATGAGCATCCAGATGTTCAAGTTGGATTTAGAAAAGGCAGAGGAACCAGAGATCAAATTGCCAACATCCACTGGATCATTGCAAAAGCAAGACAGTTCTAGAAAAACATCTATTTCTGCTTTATTGTCTATGCCAAAGACTTTGACTGTGTGGATCACAACAGACTGTGGAAAATTCTTCAAGAGATGGGACTACCAGACAACCTGATCTGCCTCATGAGAAACCTGTATGCAGGTCAGGAAGCAACAGTTAGAACTGGACATGGAACAACAGACTGGTTCCAAATAGGAAAAGGAGTAAGTCAAGACTGTATATTGTCACCCTGCTTATTTAACTTATACATAGAGTACATCATGAGAAACGCTGGGCTGGATGAAGCACAAGCTGGACTAGAGATTGCCAGGAGAAATATCAATAACCTCAGATATGCAGATGACACCACCCTTATGGCAGAAAGTGAAGAAGAGCGAAAGAGCTTCTTGATGAAAGTGAAAGAGGAGAGTGAAAAAGTGGGCTTAAAACTCAACATTCAGAAAACAAAGATCATGGCTTCTGGTCCCATCACTTCATGGCAAATAGTTGGGGAAACAGTGGAAACAGTGGCTGACTTTATTTTTGGGGGCTCCAAAATCACTGCAGATGGTGATTGCAACCGTGAAATTA
>NW_011495080.1:11716816-11717884 GCF_000754665.1 Bison bison bison | reverse complement strand
CATTACTTTGCCAAAAAAGTTCCTTCTAGTCTAGGCTATGGTTTTTCCAGTAGTCATGTATGGATGTGAGAGTTGGACTATGAAGAAAGCTGAGCACCGAAGAATTGATGCTTTTAAACTGTGGTGTGGAGATAACCCCTGAGAGTCCCTTGGAGTGCAAGGAGATCCAACCAGTCTATCCTAATGGAGATCAGTCCTGGGTGTTCAATGGAAGGCCTGATATTGAACCTGAAACTCCAATACTCTGGCCACCTGATACGAACAACTGACTCATTTGAAAAGGTCCTGATGCTGGGAAAGATTGAAGGCAGATGGAGAAGGGGAAGACAGAGGATGAGATGGTTGGATGGCATCACAATGGACATGAGTTTGGGTAACCTCTGGGAGTTGGTGATGGACAGGTAGGCCTGGCGTGCTGCAGTCCATGGGGTCGCAAAGTGTCAGACACGACTGTGGGACTAAACAGAACTAAACTGAATAATGTCTGGGATACAATGAAAATCTCTTTTTTACATGTAAGCCCTAAATGTGGGGCTATTCTTTAAATGAAAGTGTCCACAAACAATGGACTCAATAAAAGGACATTATATTTAAAAATTTTATAAAGACCCCAGTATTAAGACTTTCAAATACTGCATTAGTGGCACAAATGAACTACCAAATAAAGTGCAATTTTTAACAACAAAACCAGTTTAAGAAAATAAGTCTCAGTTAAACAATAGGTTAAAGGTTAAAATATTATAAAAAACAGAGACATTACTTTGCCAGTGAAGGTCCATCTAGTTAAGGCTATGGTTTTTCCAGTAGTCATGTATGGATGTGAGAGTTGGACTGTGAAGAAAGCTGAGCGCCGAAGAATTGATGCTTTTGAACTGTGGTGTTGGAGAAGACCCTTGAGAGTCCCTTGGACTGCAAGGAGATGCAACCAGTCCATTCTGAAGGAGATCAGCCCTGGGATTTCTTTGGAAGGACTGATGCTAAAGCTGAAACTCCAGTACTTTGGCCACCTCATGCGAAGAGTTGACTCATTGGAAAAGACTCTGATGCTGGGAGGGATTGGGGGCAAGA
>NW_011495080.1:11704580-11716716 GCF_000754665.1 Bison bison bison | reverse complement strand
ATGCTAAAGCTGAAACTCCAATACTTTGGCCACCTGATGCGAAGAGTTGACTCATTGGAAAAGACTCTGATGCTGGGAGGGATTGGGGGCAAGAGGAGAAGGGGATGACAGAGGATGAGATGGCTGGATGGCATCACCAACTCGATGGACATGAGTTTGAGTGAACTCTGGGAGTTGGTGATGGACAGGGAGGCCTGCCGTGCTGCTGTTCATGGGGTCGCAAAGAGTCGGACATAACTGAGTGACTGAAGTGAACTGATCTGAACTGAAGGTGATTCCACTGATGGATGAGGTGAAAAAAAACTGGGATTTAAGACTAGTTTCTTCAGACTCATGGCAAATTACTTGGTCTCATAGTAAGGCTGTGAAAACTCTTACAGCTTTAATTTGCTTACCTGCAAACTGTAGCTACCAGGTGGAATTGATAGATAACTGGTATAGTGTTCACTTCATGGTAAGTATTCAGTAATATTAGGTATGGTGATGACTGTTGTTTATGATCATGATATTGTTAATGATGATGATGCTTAGTATTCTAAATATCTAATATCACTACATTTGTACCAAATTCTTTTGTCTACTTAACTTTAATAGACTACTCTTCCCATTTTTAAATGTCATCTATTTAATGGCCTTATAAAATCCTCACTGATTTTTAAAATTCAACTTGTGACTTTTTTGGTTTTGTTTATTGCTGTCTCTGCCTCATTCCCACACGTTTTTCCTGATGTGTGGACTCCCTGTGATACCAGATAAATATCCAGTTACTGCCTTTCTCGTTAAACTTTGGACAACTCTGCCTGAAAATACTTATAAATTTGTATTATACTTTCAGTTTTTATACTTTATTTATTTATTTATTTATTTTTTGAATGTAAAAATATTTATTGGGAGACAAGTCCTTAAAGGGAAAGCAGGCATGGACAAGGTGACACATGTTAAGGTAGGAAGGAAAGGTGGGAAAATTGGATTTAAAATGCTTCATCCACAGTACAACTCTAAGAAAAGGTCAGTCAGGCAATGAGGGTGTTCTAGAGCAAAGGTTGCCTGTTAGAGGAGTCCCTGTTGGGCAGGAATTTCCCAGATATCATACCTCTGCAGTTCTAAGTTATTGGTTAAAAGCTACCTAGAGAAAGCCTTAGTCCTTGAAAGTGGGGAAGGTCAGTTGATTGCATTCCTTTCAGAAGTTCTCTCTTAGAGGGAGATCTGAGCAACTCACTCTCATGTCTGCTGCAGAACCTTCAAGTGAATAGTTTTGGTGGCCAAGGTGATTATATCTTCTTTTATTTTTCACTTTGGTGCCCTGTATTTCAGTACAGTATCATTTTACTGTGTGGGCTTTTTGTTGCTCCCTGGTGAAAATTGGATTTTATTAAGCCCAGGCTGTAGTTTTCATCCAGTTATCCTATAACCATGAGTAATATGCATGAGTTTGTGAAGGTAAGAGAGAAAGTTGATTCTAATCTAAAGCACACAGTATCAACAATTACATAATAGAGAGCTACTGTTTTTCAATTTGCCTGTGTCTTTCAAAGGGCCATCTTCAATATGAAACACAGTCAAGGCATAATGCTTTCTTTCAAGGAGTTTGAATAACTAGTTCAATACTTTGACCCCACTATTCCCTAACAGAGTTAAAAAGTTACTTATTTGAAAACACTACTAGGACCACCAGGGGCTTCCCTGGTGGCTCAGTGGTAAATAATCTTCCTGCCAATGCAGGAGACATGGGTTCGCTCTCTGATCCCAGAAGATCCCACATGCTGCAGAGCAGCTAACCTCCTCTGCCACAACAACTGAGCCTGTGCTCTAGAGCCTGGGAGCTGCAACAAGAGAAACCACAATGAGAAGCCTGTGCACTGCAAGTCAAGAGTGGCCCCTGCTCGCCACAACTAGAGAAGAGCCCACGCAGCAGTGAGGATCCAGCACAGTCAAAAACAGAGGAATAATTTTAAAAAACTACTGACATCACCATCAACAAAAAATGCTAGAATTTATTTTTGTACAAAATGTGGGAACACAATTTAAAAAACAAAAACAAACTTAATTAATGAAACGAGTTGCCAGTCCAGGTTCAATGCACGATACTGGATGCTTGGGGCTGGTGCCCTGGGACGACCCAGAGGGAGGGTATGGGGAGGGAGGAGGGAGGAGGGTTCAGGATGGGGAACACATGTATACCTGTGGTGGATTCATTTCGATATTTGGCAAAACTAATACAATATTGCAAATTTTAAAAATAAAATTAAAAAAAAAAACACGAAAAAAAACCCACAAAAATTCAGTCAATATGCTGTGTTTATTACATTCAGAGGACTTATCCCATATATAGTTGCCATAAGTCACGCTGGTTTTGTGATTATAAGTCAGTGATTTGTAGTAAATATTAGTGTCTACAGGAGTCCCACCCTCTTCCATTGCCATTTCAGGAAAGCTGACACTATCAGTTCTGTTAGAAAACTGAGAAGAAGACCTCTATTGTTTTTGCACCATTAATTTATAATAATAAAAAGAGTATCCTTATTTCTCACTCTACATCCCTCTCCACCTTCTGTGTAATTGCTATTATGTTAAAAATTGACACTAGTGAAGAAGGCTGTGGTAAATCAATAGCAGTAATGTTTTCTGAGCCTCTTAAAATCATGTACTTGTGATTCAGATCCTCTCCAGCTCATGTATAGTAAAGACAGGTTGTGCACATCTATATTGGCATTTAAACAAATAATAGTTTATGACTCTAATGCAGGTTGGGAAGAAATTTCAACCAGTTAATGTAGACCTTGTGGAAAAAATTCATTTGAAGTACAATTATTGCTGAAAAGCAGGATTTACACTTAAAACATTTTTCTATTGCTTGAAGATAGTAAATGCAAAACACTTTAAAGGACTGATGTGTTTAGTTTAACTCTTTCATTATTATTATTCTTAGTTTGAGGGAAAGCATTGGAGATGAGGGGCCTTTGTAAAGTACGCTAAAGGTCAAGTCCTTCATTGCATGTCATTTTTATTTTAGCATCTTGTTCTAGATTTCCTCTCAGGGAGACAAGGATACTATTAATACAGGCACAAAATTTATCAAAATCTTAAGATTGTGTACTTATAGGAGGAGAGGAGTGGCAGTGATGTTAAAAGATGAAGAGGGAAACATAAGCAAATGAATTAAAATGAGTAAAATTGTATAATAAAGGTGGCAGGTGTACCATAAACTAAAGAATAAAATGTATTTAACACCACACTCCTAAAATGTATATTATACTGGTTTCAAAAGAAAGAAGGGAGCTCCCACTGCAGTCCTTGCTGCAGCCATGTTGCTGATGTAAAGGAGAATCAGAAGCAACTACACCCACTGCAGCCCCGTCCTCAGGGAAAGAGATCTGGGAGAGGATCACACAGCCCTCCAGGACCAAGGGGACCCGTGTTTTCACCAGCAGCAGAGTCTTACATTTCCTCCTCAGGGTAGAGGCCCAGTTCAAGGAGGCTTAGGTCCCTGGTCTGGCCTGTATAGTGATGATTGGCAGGAAAGTTGGTTATGAATCTCCTTTCATGGACCCGGCTGAGGGGGTCCTTCCAGGGGAGGCATTCACAAAGAACTGAGAAACCCTTGAACCGTCAAAATTAGCCTCTTACGAGAATGCCTGCCAACTAAACTGGACAGGTTGTAGAAGACAGATCCCACCACTCTCTCTGCCAAGAGAGGGCCACTGTTGACACGAGGACCCCTCTGCCTTCTGTCATCCAGGCATCGGTGTGTCTCTGTGAGACCCTGCCTTCCCACCGAGGATGGTGGGAGCCCTCTATGGCCAACAGCCATTTATTTCTTCACCTTGTAATGGCTGCTGTGAGGCTATTCCACCTGCCACCTTCAGTCAGTGACACCCACCCCCAGAGTTGAATTTCATCACTGGTGTAGTGTGCACTTTCTACTGATCCAATCTCCAGAACCTTGTCTGCAGGGCCCCATCTTTGCTCCCTTCAGCTGCTTCCTGGATGTTCTTCTTCCACACCAGAGTCACTTCCTGAGGGGCCTGCTTTTGAAGTCCATTGTGATCTGTGGTCACTGTATTTGGTGAGACTGTGCCTCGTCTCAAAGCTTTTCTCACAGTCTCTGGTATTATGTGACTTCCCAACACTGGAGTAAGTTTTTCTGCCAAAATGAATGAGACCCTTGGCTTCTTTTAGACTTTCCCCACCTCCTGACGTGAGAGAATTATGAAGCTTCCCACAAGACTCTCTCCCTGATCCTCCTCATCCTTCTGGAGTGAGTTATTCTGGATATGACACAGCCCATGGGATTTTTTTAGAAAGCTTCTGAGAGTCCTCTCCAGTTCACTTTAGTTAAACTGTGTCTTTGTGAGGCCACTAGCCCTTTTGTTTGGATTCTGTGACTCTCCACCTGGCCTGCCTTTGGTGGAACCTGGATCGTACTGCTTATTAAGGGTTATTGACTTTATTTGTAAATTCAGTATAGTTCAAAAGGTTTTTTTAGAAACCAGGTTAACAAAGGAGCAGACTATGCTGGTTAGCCTGGTGACAGTTTTTCACCACCACTGCCTATCACATCTGGGAAGCATATATTCCAAAATCCCCTTCTCTATGGTACTAGATTTAAGTTGGTCAATGAAAGAAAATTCTGTGAGATTTGGAGATGGATGTGAAATAGCAGCTGTTTTTCTCAGAAGAGTATAATGACCATTCTGCATTTCTATAGACATTCCATGAGGGCTTCTTCGGTGGTTCAGCAGTAGATAATCCACCTGCAGTGCAGGAGATACATGAGACAAGGGCCTGATCCCTGGGTCAGGAAGATCCCTTGGAGAAGGGCATGGCAACCCACTCCAGTATTCTTGCCTGGAGAATCCCATGGACAGGGGAGTCTGGCAGGCTCCAGTCCATAGAGTTGCAAAGAGTCGAATACAACAGAATCAACTGAATATGCATTCACTCGGACCTTCCATGAGCATCAGCTTGCAGTCACAGTGGACACACATACATTTTACAGACGTCCCGCATTCGTTTTCATTGTAATTTTGATGAAGTAAAGTGGTGGCATCTCAGGCTGCTTCATACGGCTTCTACAGTCATTGCAGTGCATTCGGCTGCAGCCTTACAGAATTCTTATGGTAGTTTATGTTTTGTAAACCCTAATTTTTATTCTCCGATTACGCTAATACTTGTATTGGTGCTGTGTTTCTTGACAAAACCAAAGTCTTTGAGCTCTGACCTTTGAGGAGTTAAAAGCAATGTTGTTTTTTGGAAGCAGTTAAATCAATCATCAGAAAAGACTTAAAAATAAGCAAATAATGACTGGTGTAGTGGAATAAATAGTGTTCCTCCAAAATCATATTCACCTAGAACCTTAGAATGTGATCTTATTTGGAAATAGAGTCCTTACAGTGGTTAATGGTTAGGGATCTCAAGATGAATTCATCCTGGATTTAGGGTGAGTTCTAAGTCTAATGACTGATATCCTTATAAGAAGAAGAGAGGATACTGAGACTCATAGAGAGAAGACCTTTTGAGGATGATTAGACTGATGTGGGTACAAACCCAGGAGTGATAAGGATTGCAGAGAGCAAAAGAAAGTAGGGAGAGGCAAGGAAGGATACTTCCCGAGGGCCTTCAAAGGGAGCTTGACTCTGCTGATACCTTGATTTCAGGCCCCTAGCACCCAGAATTTCGAGAGAATAAATGACTTGTTTCAAGCCAGTTTGTGGTAATTTTTACAGCAGTTCTAGGATATGAGTACAACTAATTTTGAAGCAAAGTTTGTATTGAGAGTTTAGCCAGGCTACTCCTTAGGATGGTTGCCTCGGCGGTCATTTTGTTTGGTCAAGGGACCGGCAGGGACCTTAAACTGACACTAGCCTTCTTATACCAGTTCAAGTCCTAGAAAGCAGCCTCAGCATCACCCACAAAAGTAAGCTCCTGACATAACTTCCCCAATAGCCTTTGTGATCCGCAGTCTCCCCTGCCTCCTAGCAGCTGGATACTTTATGATGTCACTAGATAAGACCCTGTGGTGCTTTCCAAAACCCTTCTCTTTTGATTTGAATTGACCAAGCTGGCCCTACCTTTGAACCCAGACACCCTAATAAAGGCAAGTGTCTCACCTGGTTCCTGTCTCTCTCTTGGTCTGACTCTGCCTTGACCTCCTTTTGTGGCCCTTTGAGGCCTGCTCTGTACTTCATCCAAGACCTGTGAGTAGTAAACAGCTATTTCAGTTTTGTTTTGTATTTTTTTTCCTGTGATGTTGTTGAACATAGCTCACTATCCAATACCCTGTGCTTCCCTGTAACAGCTGTTAAATTAGCAAGGTCCTAACAGCTTGTTAGGAAAGTTTTCATCTTTCTTTTCCACCTGCATCATGCAGCATAGAGTATGTGATAAATATTTGGTGGCTTGAATCCTAGAATTTTTATATTGTAAAAATAACAACACATTCTATTCCATCAAAATTTATCACGTCTTCAGGTATATTATACCAAGGATTCTAAAGAAGAAAAAATTTGTATTTCATCATACCAATATATAATACCATGGATCAAAACATATCTACTAAAGCAGGAACTGGTAAAGTTTAAACTGGGGTTCTAAACTGGGGTTCTAACCTGGGATTCAAAAGAGACTGTATGGCCCACAAACCTGAAATCATTTATTTATTGTCTTTTTATAGAAAAAATGTTCAACCCCTGCATTAAGATACAATTGAATATAATAAAACATGTCATAATATATGATTTGCATATAACATATGTGCTAGGGTTTCACCATTATTAAAATAAAAACTTGTCTCCATTATGGTTTTCTTTTTTCATTTTCCAGAGACTGGAAATGTGCCTTTGGAATTGATTTGTCATTGTCCCACAGTCTCTATCTAATTACTAAAGTTCAGAAAGTGGTTGTAGATAAATGTTTGTTGAGTGATTATTGAGTTCATTCACTTAATCAGAAATTTAACAGTTATAATATATGGTTGAAATGTTAGAATAAATTATATACTGACATGTTATTATAGGTTTGCAATTTTACCATTAACACCAGTATAAGCATATTAACTGCAATGTTTCTTGATGAATCGATTGACAGATATGTGAAGATTGACACTGTGAGTCCAGATGAATCTTGTTGATGTCAGGAAAAGTAAAATCAAAGACACTACGAGGGCGTTTGAGTCTGAAAACAATGGGTAAAGCTCAAGAAGAAAAGGCTTTAGACACATGGGATCTTTTCTTGATAGAGAAATAAAACAAGCCGTCACACTGAGCAAGACATCCAAGGGGAAAACTGAGAGGAATTGTGATGAAATACTACAAATTTAAACAGTTTTCAATACAAAAACAGATGAAATTAAAAGCTCTAGTTAGAGAGGAAAATAGAGACAAGCATGGGTTGACTCTGATTGTGACATATTTCTAGTCTAGAAAAAAACTGGCTGAAATGTAGAATGCTTTTCAGTGTATTTTTGTTTTTAAGTGCAAATGTTAGTGGCTCTCAATCTTTGGAAGTGGGATTTGTAATTTAAGACAATGTTAGTTTTGATATTCATACAGGCCTGGGAGTCAGAGAGGAAAAAGTTAATATTCTATCACAAATATTTGTGATTTACTATCAAGCCTCTCTTGTCCTGAGTCTGACATTCTCATGATGGCTCCAATTTTGACAACTCTTCTTACATGTTTTCCTTGGCTCGCTTTCCTGCCTTAGGAATCCGTTCAAAACTCGGTCTGTATATGGATCTGTGCCTTGCTTTTGTCTTTTCTCCTCATTAGCTTTCCTACTTCTGGATGCCAGTATGGTAGCATGGTTGCTGTTGGCTCTAGATAAACTTCTCTGACAAAGGCTGCTGACATGCATTTCTGGTTAACTTCTGTCCTTGGGTCTCCTTGTTTTCAGCCTACTCCTTTTAGCTATTTATTCCTGTGTGTGGTGTCTTTTAGGCTGTGTTTTCTACACAAATGGCTCATTCTCCCCCAAATCTCCACAAATAATTCTGGGTCCTTGCAAACTAAATTTATAGAATCTACTGTGAGTACTACTGAATCCATCTCTTTTTCCCCTTTTTTCTGTAACCATTGATCTGAAGTTTGCTAATGTTCTTTTTTTTTTTTTTTTGCCTTGGAATATTTTTTTTTAAAACTTTATATAATTGTATTAGTTTTGCCAAATATCAAAATGAATCTGCCACAGGTATACATGTGTTCCCCATCCTGGACCCTCCTCCCTCCTCCTTCCCCATACCATCCCTCTGGGTCATCCCAGTGCACTAGCCCAAGCATCAGCAGATGAATGTTTGCTAATGTTCTATGTGGAATTCTCATTTCAATGGAAAAATATTGATTATGCAAATACCACTACTTAGTGTCGCTCTAAGTGTGTCATATATTTTGATAGAAACATAAACAAGATATTGGAAGAGTAATTATTTTTGCCTGGCAAAGCAGAGTGACAGTTGACCTGATTCTTCAGAGACATCAGCAGTAATAATAGCAAAAGTTGAGGAAGGAGCCTTCAAACCAGGTGGTAGACCAATATGATGTTAATAAAAGTCACAAAAGTTGATAGTATGTTTATGAAAAAGTTGACAAATAAGATGCCATAGAAAAAATAAAAAGGAATAAGTAGGTTGGAGCCACATTAAAAACCAAGAATATAAATTTAAAAGTCCTCAAAGCACAGCAGACAACAAGCAACATATTTTGTTTTGGGAAATGGCATCATCATATTTTCATTTTAGAAGATGACTAAAAGACAGAAGGTAGTTTTTAATATTATTTTTAATATTATTGTACTTAAACAATAAGTATAGTTAGTTCTTTCCCTCATCTTGGCTTATGCTGTTTTTGTTTTCTAAGGGTCCATGCCTTCCCCTTCACCTAATAGTTAATGACCTGAATTCATTTACTGATCTCACATTGGTATTCTAATATTTTCTAATTTATTTCTGGATTTTGCATTAGACTCAGAAATAGAATTTGAGGACTATATATCTGAAATTTCATATTGTAATTATTCTGGTGTACGTTCTTCATCAGTCCATTGATTGGTCTGTAGCTGGTTCTTTTCTAATCATTACATATCTTGATTTGAGATAATTCAATCAAGGCAGTTACCTGCTCAGGAGTAATCCTGTAAGGGGATGACAGAGTATGGCATATGTGGGGAATTTGGCTGTTGCACATCCAAAGTGATGCTCTCTAAACTATGAAATGTACACTGGGCTTCCCTGGATGGCTCAGTGGTAAAGAATCCTCTTGCCAGTGCAGGAGACATGGATTTGATCTCTGGTTTGGAGCTGAGCGCCGAAGAATGATGCTTTTGAACTGTGGTGTTGGAGAAGACTCTTGAGTCCCTTGGACTGCAAGGAGATCCAACCAGTCCATCCTAAAGGAAATCAGTCCTGAATACTCATTGGAAGGACTGATACTGAAGCTGAAACCCCAATACTTTGGTCACCTGATGTGAAGAATGACTCATTTGAGAAGACCCTGATGCTGGGAAAGATTGAAGGAGGGAAGAGAAGGGGACAACAGAGGATGAGATAGTTGGATGGCATCACAGACTCAAGGGACATGAGTTTGAGTAAACTCCAGGAGTTGGCAATGGACAGGGAGGCCTGGCGTGCTGCAGTCCATGGGGTCACAAAGAGTCAGACACGACTAGCAACTCAACTGAGCTGAACTTGGGAAGATTCCCTGGAGAAGAAAATGGAAATCCATTCCAGTATTCTTGCCTGGGAAATCCCATGGACAGAGGAGCCTGGCTGTCTATAGTTCATGGGGTTGCAAAAGAGTTGGACACAGCTTAGCTACTAAACAACAACAGATATACACCATATACAAGTAATTGAAACTTGTGCTTATTTTACAAACATCACTTTCTTTAATCCTTAAAATACCCTTACACATTAGTCCCTATATTACAGGAAAAATATCCATGACATAATTTTATACAAAAATAAGCTATATAACTTTGCATAAAATATGATCCCAATACAATAAATAGTAAGAAATAGTTTTATTTGATTTCCTGGAAAGCATTTTAACTTGTAGTTGACTTTGGTTTTATTTTTTAAGCTGAGATTTGTCAGTTTGAATGAGGCAATTAGTGCAGCTATTTATATTTTTATATACAATGGGAATTCTTGTACATAATTCTGATAGGAGGACTACATTAAAATTTAAAATATCTATGGTCATATAATAATATTACCTCCAGAATAATACTATTTCCAGTCACTCATAAAATATGTACATGAAGGAAATATAGTAGCCTTTGTTATATCCCTGCCAAGTGTCTGTAACAGCACTAGGCTTATTTTATACTTTGTAGTTTGATGCTTAGAGAATCCTATGGAGTAGACATTGTCCAGTTTTCAAATGAGGAGCCAAATCATCAGGTGTTTAATAACCTGAAATATTTAATAATCCCATTTTTATGCTACAGAGCTATGCATTGGATTGACTCCAAAACCCCAGCTATTTTCTTAACAAGTCTGCATCAATCTTAAAAAAAAAAAAAAAAAATCCTGTGTAACAAGACAACTAGAGGTCTTCTTCAAGGACAGCATTTTTATACTTTGGGAGATGTGATATAATCTCCAGATTTGACATGAACTCTCCCCAGTATCCCCTTGTCCTAACTCCATTGAAACTCCAGCATTCTGATATCTTTTCTTCTATCTAAGGAGTGCTAATTGTTGATGCCTCCTCTTCCATTGCCTTACCCACATGCACTCTTTATCCTCAGATGCATCAAAGAGGACAGGAGGCAGGTCAATGGAAACTGGCAATTAATGGAAAAGAAGAAATTCCAAAAAGAAAACAAAATGTCAGGAAGTGGTACCCACTCCTTTCTAACTGTGGCCTTAATGAATGCCTTCATATGTGTTAACATGTTTCTACTTCTTAAATATTTCTTTGAATCTAGAAACAACTCATAATTTGTCCCATGAGTATTTTATACAGAATAAAATGTTAAAAACTTTCCATGCAAATTAAATATATAAAATTATATTATACATGATATATTTGGCATCTTTAATAAGTAGGTAATGGAAATACAGTTTGAAAAATAAATTAGGCATTGAGTGTTTAAGTAAGATCTATTTAAGTAAGATCTATTTCACTTTCTTTTGTATATAGAATTACAATTTTGCCTTTTCCAAGAGTAAGATTCTAATATGTATAAAGACCAGGGCTTCCCTTCTGGCTCATCTGTTAAAGAATATGCCTACCGATGAGGAGACACAAGAGATGTGTGTTCAGTCTTTGGGTCAGGAAGATCCCCTGGAGGAGGAAATGGCAACCAACTCCAGTATTCTTGCCTGGAAAACTCTGTGGATGGAGAAGCCTGGCGGTCTATAATCCATGGGGTCACAAAGAGTCTAACATGGCTGGTTGTGTACGCATACACATGTATAACAATGGGTTTAGTAACCTTTCTAAAAATGGAACATGTCGATATTTTAATGAAAATTATTGGCAACATTATTTTGCTAATAAAGGTTTTTTATAAGGTGAAAATAACTTGATCATGTTTCCAGAGCTCTTGTTATTGTGGTTTAGTTGCTCAGTCATGTTCAACTCTTTGTGACTCCATGGACTGTAGCCCTCCAGACTCCTCTGTCCATGGCATTCCCCAGGCAAGAATACTGGAGTGGGTTGCCATTTCCTTCTCCAAGGGATCTTCCTGACCCAGGGATCAAACCTATGTCTCCTGCTTGGTAGCTGAGTTCTTTACCACTGAGCCACCAGAGAAGCTCTTTCAGAGCTCTGTTGTTGTTTAGTCACTCAATCCTGTCCGAAACTCTGTGACTCCATGGACTGCAGCACGCCAGGCTTTCCTGTCCTTCATCATCTCCTGGAGCTTGCTCAAACTCATGTCCATCAAGTCGGTGATACGATCCAACCATCTCATCCTCTGTCGTCCCCATCTCCTCCTGCCTTCAATCTTTCCTAGCACAGGGGTTTTTTTCTTATGAGTCTGCTTTTTGCATCAGATGGCCAAAGTATTGGAGCTTCAGCTTCAGTATCAGCCCTTCCAATGAATATTCACGGCTTATTTCTTTTAGGATTGACTGGTTTGATCTCCTTGCAGTCCAAGGAACTCTCAAGAGTCTTCTCCAACACCACAGTTC
>NW_011495080.1:11696229-11704352 GCF_000754665.1 Bison bison bison | reverse complement strand
GACAGCTCAAGAGTCTTCTCCAACACTACAGTTCAAAGGCATCAATTCTTCAGTGCTCAGCATTCTTTATAGTCCAACTCTCACATCCATACATGACTACTGGAAAAACCGTAGTTTTGCCTAGATGGATCTTTCTCAGCAAAGTAATATCTCTTCTTTTTATTATGCTGTCTAGGTTGGTCATAACTTTTCTTCCAAGAAGCAATAGTCTTTTAATTTCATGGCTGAGTCACCATCTGCAGTGATTTGGAGCCCAAGAAAATAAAGTCTGCCACTGTTTCCACTGTTTCCCCATCTATTTGCCATGAAGTGATGGGACCAGATACCATAATCTTAGTTTTCTGAATGTTGAGTTTTAAGCCAGGTTTTCCACTCTCCTCTTTTACTTTCATCAAGAGGATCTTTAATTCCTCTTCACTTTCCACAGGTGGTGTCATCTGCTTATCTGAGGTTATTAATATTTCTCCTGGCAATCTTGATTCCAGCTTGTGCTTCATCCAGTTGGTATTTTGCATGATGTGCTCTGCATATAAATTAAATAAGTAAGATGACAATATGCAGCCTTGATATACTCCTTTCCCAATTTTGAACCAGTCTTTTGTTCTATGTCCAGTTCTAACTATTGCCTCTTGACTCAAATACAGGTTTCCCAGGAGGCAGTTCTAAGGGCTACTAAAATATCACTTGTGAATTCCAGAATTCCATGAGCTTAAAGCTTTGAAATTAGGCAGATGTGATTCAAAGACAGTATATCTGTGTGAGCTTTACACTATTTTAAGCTCCCTGTTTCCTCTAATGTAGAGACTAATGTGTAAGTGTATTTCAAGGATTAAAGAAAGTGATCTTTCTAAAATAAGCACAGGTTTCAATTACCTGTGTATGATAGGAATGCAATAAAAATCGCTTTCTTCCTCCTTGACTATATTCTGCTATTTTCTTTTTCCTTCCTTCTATTCATTGCACAAAAAGCCTGCTCGCTAGATAACACCTCTAAGATCTTGCAGTTGTACACTTAGTTATACCTTAACTGCTCCACCTTCCTTCACCATTCACCACATGCCCTCTCAAAGTTATTTCAATCAGATTCTTTCCTTCAAAATTTACATACAGCAGGAGAAGATCTTGGCCAATGACACCCAAGGAACAAATATTGTATTGGGGACATATATTAAATAATTTATATTAATACTTTATATATTCCCCTCATATCATCTACTTTCAAATCACTAGTTTCTCTCAAATTCTTAAAAAACAAAACAACAAAAACAATAGCAAACACATCACTGACTTGTTTGTACCTTATGCCTTTCAAAACTAGAATCAAAATCAGGAGACATTTCATTTTCAGAAATGCTTCGTAACAAAATTAATCACTAATTAACTTAATTGATTCAAATATGACATATCACAGGAAAGGATGAATACATATTTGGATGAAGTTGTCTATAGGACACCTGATATGATCTCTTGTTGACTGATACTTAAGGGGCCAATAATCACAGTGGTCTTATGCTTGGTTTGTTTCTCTGTGTTTCATTCAACCAGATTCATGCAGCAGAAATGAAAATCTGATTATAATAATTCCACACTTAAATATATTGGTAGCTTCATGCAAGTTGCATTAGAATATAAGCTTCATGAAGGCATGGAATTTTACCTGTTTTGTTCACAAACAAAACTCCAGCATGTTGAAACATGCCTGGAATAATTTAACAGTGTGTATTTGTTCACTAAAGCAACTTCGTTTAAGGCAATTTTCTGTCAGTCTCTCTACATCCATATATAGCCTTTGTATGTGTATATACACACATAAACACATGTAGTATATAGTTTCTGATGAATAATGTGTGCCATATATTGGTTAGCTAATATTTTTCTTCTTATTATCAGATCACAAATGAGCCAAAAACATAAATAATTCACAGGACTTATTAGGGTCTGAAGAAATGAGTATTCTTATATATTGTTTCTGAATGTAAATTGATACAAAAATTTTGAAAGAATTTTGACAAAATTTAAAATATACAAGTAGCAACTGATACTAAACTTTTATGTCTATGTATAAATGTATATGGGCTTCCCTCGTAGCTCAGTTCGTATTGAATCTGCCTGCAATGCAGGAGACCTGGGTTGGGAAGATCCCCTGGAGAAGGAAATGGCAACCCCACTCCAGTATTCTTGCCTGGAGAATCCCATGGATAGAGGAGCTTGGCAGGCTACAGTCCATTGTGTCACAAGAGTTGGACACAACTTAGCAACTAAACCACCACTACCATAGATATATATAGCAAATGCTTTCTATACCAAAAAATATACGAATAACCTAAAGACCATAATGGAGAGATAGGCTAAGTGAATTATGATATTTTTCTATAATGTGATAAAATGTAGATTTAATGAAACTGAAACAATGTATCTGAAAACAGTTTTAATGATTTTAACAGATTTTATGTAAATATACTTAAGTAGAAAAATACAAAATTGTGCATATAATGTATTCCATTTCTCAATATAATGAATGCAGATAGATGTATTTATCTAGTAACTGGCATATTCTGGAGGGAAAATAAACTATTGTTGATAGTAAACTCTGAGTGCAAATTGAACCTTGGAAAGAGAAATTCTACCTATTTTTATACTCTTGTGAACATATATACCATTTTCATAATTAAATGATTTCAATTTTGAAAATAATCTCTCTCTCTCTCTCTACCTATATATATATATATATATATATATTGGAGAAGGAAATGCAATCCACTCCAGTATTCTCACCTGGAAAATCCCATCGACAGAGAAGCCTGGCAAGCTACAGTTCATGGGGTCCCACAGAGTCAGACACGACTGAAGCGAATTAACACATATATAAATTTTAACAATAGCCTAAGAGCTTCTTAAGTGAATAAAAGTGACATTTCTAATTTGTTTGTGTATCTTAAAACATAGTTTGGCTTGTATTAGACAATCAAGATTGTATTGAAATGCAATTGTATTTGGCTTTAAAAATTATATGAAGTAGATTATAAGGTTAGATATTTATAACAGGCTACTGGGAAAATATTTTGCCTATTGCTAGTCAGATGTCTTTTGAATAGAATTTTACCCAAATTTCAAGAATGTGCGAGTTTGAGTAACATTAAACTAGCCATAAAACCTTCAACATAGCAGTGCTTTTTTCTTGAAAGTAAGTACACGCCTAAATTACTACAGCTATAGGTACAGCAGTATACCCGTAAAGAGCTATCTTTGAATTATCATGCAAAATACTCTATTTAGAAACTTAAGTTTCTAGTAGAATTCTCTGTAGAGTAGCGATGATATTTTTGGTCATGGAGCAGTGTAGAAAGGAAATAGGACCTGCTCTGGATCAAATAATCTCAAGAAATGTTAGCACTGTCATGTTCTTTTACTGAATAGCATTGAAAATAAAGATGTGAATAATTTTAGCTGGGTACCAATAATTGACATTTTGAGCAAGCCTTGCTTCTAACATTGTTTTTACTTATAATATGTTGTCAGGATATAGGATAACCACATGGTCAACAAAAAATGTTTTGAGTGCACAAGTGTGTGCTAAGAAATCATCCAGATCCTAGAAATTAAATCATTACCAATATATTTGGTCTTTGCTGTAACAGACATCTAGACAGATATTTTTATTTATGAAAATTCCCAAAACCTTATTATCTTGAATAGTAGACAGAGAAAAATAGGGCTTTGGGAGAATCTAACCTATCCTTGGCAGTCTAGAAGTCCTCTGGTGACAGCGACATTTAGGTTGCTGTATAAAAGATTATTGAAAGTGTTACACAATTAGAAGGAACAAAATGTGTAAGGAATCAGGGGCTATGACACCTTGTGTGTGGGCTCAGTCATTTCTGACTGTTTGTGACCCCATGGTCTGTAGCCCACTGGGCTCCTCTATCCATGGAATTTTCCAGGCAAGAATCCAGGGGATTCCTACTCCAGGGGATCTTCCCAACCCAGGGATCAAATCCACATCTGCGTCTCTTAGATGAATGTGAAATAAGGCCACTTCTTCTGCAGCTTAGAAATCTGAGGATAAGATTGAGAGCAGGACTAGATGATGATGGAGAGGTACATGCTCACTCTCAAAGATATTTTCCTCATCTTATTATCTGCTATTTTTGTGTGAATTCTTTATGCCTGTAATACACATTTAAAACATTTTAGTACTTGTGTTTCCTGCATGCTTATACTAGTTACCAGGGCTATCATAAGAAAGTACCACAAACTAGATGCAATTTATTGTCCCAGTTTTAGAGTCTAGAAGTCCAAAATCAAGGTGTCAACAGAGTTGATTCCTTCTAACTGCTGTAAGAGTTTGTGTTCCATGCCTCTCTACTGGGTTGTGATGGTTTGCTGGAAATCTCTGTCATTCTTTGGCTTATAGATGCATCACCCCAGTCTCTGTCTATATCTGTGCCTCATGTTCTCCCGATGGATGTGTTTTTTTGTTCAAATTTCCCCTTTCTATAAGGATACCAGTCATATTGGATTATTCTTCTTGTTGTTTAGTTGCTAAGTCGTGTCCAACTTTTGGGACTGTAACCCACCAGGCTCCTCTGTCCATGGGATTTCTCAAGCAAGAATACTGGAGTGGGTTGCCATTTTATTTTCCAGGGGACCTTCCCAACCCAGGGATCAAACCCACGTTTCTTGTGTCTTCTGCATTGGCAGGTGGGTTCTTTACTACTAGAGCCACCTGGGAAGGTCCATATAGGACTAGGGCCCTCCCTAAAGACTTTGGGCTTCCCTTGTGGTTCAGCTGGTAAAGAATCTGCCTACAATGCGGGAGACCTGGGTTTGATCCCTGGGTTGGGAAGATCCCCTGGCTAAGGGAACAGCTACCCACTCCAGTATTCTGGCCTGGAGAATTCCATGGACTATACAGGTCGCAAGGAGTCAGACATGACTGGGCAACTTTCACTTCACTTCACTAAAGACTTCATTTTAACTTTCTGTCTCTGTCAAGACTCTGTCTCTGTCAAGACCTGTCTCCTAATAAGGTCACTGGGGACCTGAGGGCTAGAACTCCAAAGTATCTTTTGCGGAGGGAGGGGCAAATTTATATCCACAATAAGGTTAAACCTTAAAGTTTTATATAAATATAAAAGTTTCCCATGAAGTAGAAAGGTACTGACAAGATATTTTAAGCAAAAGGGACTGATGATAATTGCCAAGATGTTTTGCTCCTGATGATAATTGCTGAGATGGAAAAAGGATTTGGGATGACAGAAAGGAGACATCACAATGCATTATCCTGGGAAAGAAACTTAACTAAACTTAACCCACTTTCCTCCACCTTTTAACTGAGTTTGAAAACCTTCCCCATTTCTCATTAAAGCCAGTCTTGAACAACTGCTATTTCTTTGTGGTATAATAAAAGCAGTTTTAGTTAGTTTTTCTAAAATAATAACTAATATTGAAGAATGCTTTGAAATATTAAAAATAAGCCAGATAAAATGCTTGAAATAGAGCAAAGTGATTTTTAATGTATCTTAGCTAAAGATTATGGTATAGTTGAAATTTGGAGTAATATAGACAAGTTGATGATCTAAGGGAAAATCAAAACAAAAATTTTCTTGAAATCTAAACCAAAGATTAACTGTGAAATTTATGAATTTTAAAAAAATTTGTTTCTTCTACTTAGAGAGCCCTTAGTTGGCTAAACTGTCTCCCTCAAAAAAGTATGTTGGTTATCTCTCCAAAACTCCTAATTTATCCTTCCTCCCCCTTCCCCATCGATAACCAATAGTTTGTTGTCGATGTCTGTGTGGTCTGTTTCTGTTTTGTATATAAGTTCATTTCTATTATTTTTTTTTTTAGATTTCACAGATAAGTAACATCATATGATACTATGATGAATTTTGAGAATAAATTGCTGCTGCCCTCAATCTACATTTTTTCTCTTGAAAAAGCTCATTTATTCTAGATTCTGATGAAATTTCATTTTTTCTGTGGTGCCTTTTCTGATTCAACCAATACATAAGTACTGGATTTCTCTGGTCTGTATACTTTCACTGTCTTTTAAAAACACTTTAGGCCAAACTAATTCCTTTGTAATATTTTTAGATATTTGTCTGGTGGCCTCTATTCTGAACTCTGATTCTTTTGTGGTTTAGATATATGTTCTAATCCCCAGATGTTTTTCATCCAATTTTGATTAAAATTGAAGTTGATACCTGAGGTTGCAAATGTTAAGCTAATATTTGGTGATAAAACTTTAATGGTAATATTTAAGAAACTGTTCACATAAATGCTTTTGATCGTGCAAAGCAAAGGATTTATCCATTATTTTCATTTACAAAGAAAGACAATAGTAAATATTTACATGGAAGTTATGAAGAAAATTAAGTGAAATCCATACTTATTCTCTATCTTGTTTCTTAAGAATATTTTTTTTCTAAAATGAGGGAAGGACATTTTCCCTAATATTGACAAATTTGAATAGTTCCAGGGACCATAGGCCTGTGGCCTTGAGATTTTGCATGTTTCTTTTGGGAAAGAATAACTTTTAGAATTATGGTAAACTTTTCATTCAAATTGATAAGCTTTGTTTGACATATTAAATTAATTATCTCACCACTCCCATGATAAGTAACCTGCTGATTCTGATCTCATTCATCTATTAGGGCCCTTCAGAGAAACAGAACTAATAGTTGATAGATTAGATAGGTTGATGATAGACAGAAAAGGAAAGGTATTTATTACGAGGGAATGGTTCGTGCGGTGATGGTACTTGAGAAGCCTGCCAATGTCTGAGAGCAGGAGGAAATGGACATCCAGCTCAGAAAGTAAATTCACTCCTCCTCCACTTTTGGGTTCTATTTGTTCCCTCTGAGGATTGGAGGATGTTCACCTGCATTGGTGAGGACACTCATCTTCACTCAGTCTGTCAATTCAAATGCCAATTTCTTCCAGAAAAGCCCTCACAGACATACCTAAAAACAATGTTTTATGAGCTATCTGGGCATACCTTAACCTAGTGAAGTGATACAGAAAATTGACAATCATGTAAAAGCTATTAGTGTTCTATAACATGTTTTATTTTCCATGTAAACTAAATGTGGCTAACAAATTCAACTTTAAAACACAGTAGTGAACACTGATTTTCCATCATATTGTAGAGTTTGTACAATAGTGTGATCTCGTTGTTCACCTGAAACATACTGGGCTTTTAGCAAATATATTCTGAGTGAATGTATCAGTTCAGTCACTCAGTCATGTCCGACTCTTTGTGACCCCATGAACCTCAGCACGCCACGCGTCCCTGTCCATCACCAACTCCCAGAGTCCACCCAAACCCATGTCCATCGAGTCAGTGATGCCAACCAACCATCTCATCCTCTGTCGAACCCTTCTCTCCTGCCCTCAATCTTTCCCAGCATCAGGGCCTTTTAAATTGACTCGGCTCTTCGCATCAGGTGGCCAAAGTATCGGAGTTTCAGCTTCAACATCAGTCCTTCAATGAACACCCAGGACTGGTCACCTTTAGGATGGACTGGTTGAATCTCCTTGCAGTCCAAGGGACTCTCAAGAGTCTTCTCCAAAAAAAAAGAGTCTTCTCCAACACCATAGTTCAAAAGCATCAATTCTTCAGACCTCAACTTTCTTAATAGTCCAACTGTCACATCCATACATGACTACTGGAAAAACCATAGCCTTGACTAGATGGACCTTTGTTGTCAAAGTAATGACTCTGCTTTTTAATATGCTATCTAGGTTGGTCATAACTTTCCTTCCAAGGAGTAAGTGTCTTTTAATTTCATGGCTGCAATCACCATCTGCAGTAGTTTTGGAGCCCAGAAAAAAAAAGTCAGGCACAGTTTTCCCATCTATTTGCCATGAACTGATGGGACCCAATGCCATGACCTTAGTTTTCTGAATGTTGAGATTTAAGCCCACTTTTTCACTCACCTCTTTCACTTTCATCAGGAGGCTCTTTAGTTCTTCTTCACTTTCTGCCATAAGGTTGGTGTCATCTGCATATCTGAGGTTATTGACATTTCTCCCAGCAATCTGGATTCCAGCTTGTGCTTCTTCCAGCCCAGCGTTTCTCATGGTGTACTCTGCATATAAGTTAAATAAGCAGGGTGACA
>NW_011495080.1:11690994-11695763 GCF_000754665.1 Bison bison bison | reverse complement strand
CACAGTCAAAGTCTTTGGCATAGTCAATAAAGCAGAAATAGATGATTTTCTGGAACTCTCTTGCTTTTTCAATGATTCAGAGGATGTTGGCAATTTGATCTCTGGTTCCTCTGCCTTTTCTAAAACCAGCTTGAACATCTGGAAGTTCACAGTTCATGTATTGCTGAAACCTGGCTTGGAGAATTTTGAGCATTACTTTACTAGCGTGTGAGATGAGTGCAATTGTGTGGTAGTTTGAGCATTCTTTGGCATTGCCTTTCTTTGGGATTGGAATGAAAACTGACCTTTTCCAGTCCTGTCGCCACTGCTGAGTTTTCCAAATTTGCTGACATATTTAGTGCTGCACTTTCACAGCATCATCTTTCAGGATTTGGAAGAGCTCAACTGGAATTCCATCCCCTCCACTAGCTTTGTTCATAGTGATGCTTCCTAAGGCCCACTTGACTTCACATTCCAGGATGTCTGGCTCTAGGTGAGTTATCACACCATCATGATTATCTTGGTCACGAAGATCTTTTTTATACAGTTCTTCTGTGTATTCTTGCCACCTCTAATTAATATCTTCTGTTTCTGTTAGGTCCCTAACATTTCTGTCCTCTATTGAGCCCATCTTTTAATGAAATGGTCCCTTGGTATCTCTAATTTTCTTGAAGAGGTCTCTAGTCTTTCCCATTCTATTGTTTTCCTCTATCTCTTTGCATTGATCTCTGAGGAAGGCTTTCTTATCTCTCCTTGCTGTTTTTTGGAACTCTACATTCAGATGCTTATATCTTTCCTTTTCTCCTTTGCTTTTCACTTTCCTTCTTTTCACAGCTACTTGTAAGGCCTCCTCAGACAGCCATTTTGCTTTTTTGCATTTCTTTTTCTTGGGGATGGTCTTGATTCCTGTCTCCTGTACAATGTCATGAACCTCCGTCCATAGTTCATCAGGCACTCTTTCTATCTGATCTAGTCCCTTAAATCTATTTCTCACTTCCACTGTATAGTCATAAGGGATTTGATTTAGGTCATACCTGATTAGTCTAGTGGTTTTCTCCACTTTCTTCAATTTCAGTCTGAATTTGGCAATAAGGAGTTCACAGTCCGAGCCACAGTCAGCTCCCGGTCTTGTTTTTACTGACTGTATAGAGCGTCTCCATCTTTGACTGTAAAGAATATAATCAGTGTGATTTCAGTGTTGACCATCCAGTGATGTCCATGTGTAGAGTATTCTCTTGTGTGAGTGAATGTATAGATTAACCATATAGTTGAAATTTTTTAAAAAGGCCTAGTAAAAAAGACCATATTTTGACAAGTAAGAATAGATTTAAATTGCTGAGCAATGTTTTAATTTTTATTTAAATTTATAACTCATATTTATATACTACAGTGATTCTTGTTACCAAAATATTGGCTCATCAAGAGAGCCTGAAAATATTTTTTTTAATTTAATGTAATTTTATTTTTTAACTTTACAATATTGTATTGGTTTTGCCATATATCAACATGAATCCGCCACAGGTATACACGTGTTCCCCATTCTGAACCCTCTTCCCTCCTCCCTACCCGTAGCATCCCTCTGGGTTGTCTCAGTGCACCAGCCCCAAGCATCCAGTATCGTGCATCGAACCTGGACTGGCGACTCGTTTCATATATGATATTATACATGTTTCAATGCCATTCTCCCAAATCATCCCACCCTCTCCCTCTCCCACAGAGTCCAAAAGACTGTTCTGTACATCAGTGTTTCTTTTGCTGTCTCATACACAGGGTTATTGTTGAGTCTTTCCATGATCTAATATAAGCTGTTAAAACTTAGAATATAAAGGGTGACACGTTCTTCTGGTTTTGAAGCCTGATTCTCTCTCTGTGATGAGCATTAATCCAGTGTCAGACTATGCAGCTACTGAATCTCGGAGATGGGTGAGAAGAAAAAATCTGCCATAGGAAAAATAGGACATTCATCAGAATATTCAGCCAGGATTCATTTTGACTGCACATGGCAGAAATCCAACTGGAACACATTTACTCAGAAAGCAGAATTTATGGGTTACCTACCAGGACTTTAGAAGTCACATAGTGTTAGCTCTTCTCAGAAATGACTGAGAATGGGGGTTTGAAATACATCACATGTTGCTTATTCTCTGCATCTTCACCTTAGTATTGTCTCTCATTATTCAGGCTTTTTACAGCTCATGAGCCAGTTCTCCGTGGCAGTGCCCGCTCTCAGTCTAGTGCATTTCAGTTATGCTATGCAAGGCACATTACATATCATACTTCAGTTTTATGATTTAAGAAGTCCTAGAGGAATAAATTAATTAGCCTGATTTTGCTCAAGTCTCCAAAAATTGAGTTCTTAGGTACAATGATTAGTAATCCCCTCTACAACCTTGTAGTTGGTGTCAACAGAGGAACAATCTCCCCAAATAAGAAGGGTCCATACTCTTCCTGGGATGTTCAGTAATTTAGAAAATTCATCAGTCTGAGACTGTGAGCTAGAATCAGATATCATTTAATAGGAAAAAACTACTACACTATAAAATTACTAGTAACACAAAGTGGTCAAAAATGA
The DNA here is from genome assembly GCF_000754665.1 of Bison bison bison. NCBI lineage: Eukaryota > Metazoa > Chordata > Mammalia > Artiodactyla > Bovidae > Bison > Bison bison. The sequence goes on along the minus strand of NW_011495080.1, from coordinate 11,693,212 downwards.
AAAAAAGTTTTCTGTGTTTATGTGTTTGTGAAAGAGAACAAAATTTCATGTCTCACTGATTCTGAGAATAATGACTTTGTTTCTTCTTGTTTGTTTTAGAAAATGAAATCAGTAGCTAATGCTTTAGACTTCCATATAAGTGTTCGAGGTCTCCTATAATAAAATAATATTTAAACAATGATGAAATGATGAAGATATAAATGATAGGAAAGTCAGTCAAGACTAGATTTCCTAAGTCAAATCCTTGATATGGTATGAATTTAAATATCTCTTTCACTCCTTTTTCAATTCCTGACCTTTTCAATGACACTCTGAAACTGACTTAAAACTGTCCAGAACATGGTAAAACAGCCAGCTCTCATTACCAGATGAACAATTGTATGAGTGAGCCTGGGAGAGATGATACAAACTCAACAAACACCGAGCTCACCCATACACTCATTAGAACTAAAAATAAGTTTAAGACACTGAATTTGGAAATGTTTATTCAAGAATCCTGAAATAATTCAAGTCCTTTTCAAGAAGCATGGAACTAGTCATGCTAGCAGAGTGGCCATAGAGATGAAGTTATAAGCATGCTGGAAACTGGTAGAAAATTGTGTAAGTTACCTCAGGGCACCCAGCATATGCTTGTCCTAGCTTGGATGCCCCAGAGGGGGCATTTTGGGCTGCCAGCCACATTGTAAGAGCCCAGAGCCTCTCTTGCTTTCCTAGAAACAGTGGAGAGTTACTACTGTCTGAGATATTTCAGGATTGTCTACCTTACTTCAGAGCCCCAGAATCAACACTATTGAATACTTAGGCTCAGTGACAAGGCCAATTACATGGCCAAGCTTCCAATAAAATCACCAGTCCCTCCCAGGGCTCAAACAACTCTCAGGGTGGTCTGGAAGACCTAGAGAGAGCCTCTTGCAGTTTTGGAGCCACTGAAAAAATGTCCAATTCTACTTGGAGGCCCAGGAGCCATTTTTGCCTTCCTAGAAAAGTTGGAGAAAGTGTTACCCACTGTCTGAATGTCCTGAGAATTTTCAGCCTCACCTCAAGGCCAGAGCTGTTGCTAAAAGTTGAGGTGCTGTGAGCGTGTCCTCAGCTTGGCTGAGTTAATGGGACTTTTCTAAATTCCTTTCTTGTCCCAGAAAAAGTGTGTGCTGCTCTGGAAAGCATAGAAATCTTACTATACTTTTATTTTTGAAAGCTGCTTACTGATTATTAAATTCTAAGCTGACTGTTTGTTTGTTTGTTTTCCTGCCTTCAACATTTTAAAGAGGTTGCTACTTCTGTGGCTCAAAACATATCTTATAAAAATTGTGTTACTCTCATATCTGTTCATATATACATGATGTGTCTTCTTTTCTCCAGCACCTTTTAAGACTTTCTCATCACTTCAGTTCAGTTCACTTCAGTTGCTCAGTCGTGTCCAACTCTTTGCAACCCCATGAACCACAGGACGCCAGGCCTCACTGTCCATCACCAACTCCCGGAGTCTACCCAAACTCATGTCCATTGAGAGGGTGATGCCATCCAACCATCTCATCCTCTTTTGTTCCCTCCTCCTCCTGCCCTCAATCTTTCCCAGCATCAGGGTCTTTTCAAATGAGTCAACTCTTCGCATGAGGTGGCCAAAGTATTGGAGTTTCAACTTCAACATCAGTCCTTCCAATGAACACCCAGGACTGGTCTCCTTTAGGATAGACTGTTTGGATCTCCTTGCAGCCCAAGGGACTCTCAAGAGTCTTCTCCAACACCAGTGTTCAAAAGGATCATTTATTCAGTGCTCAGCTTTCTTTATAGTCCAACTCACATCCATACATGACTACTGGGAAAACCATAGCCTTGACTAGATGGACCTTTGCTGGCAAAGTAATGTCAACTGCTTTCTAATATGCTGTCTAGGTTGGTCATAACTTTCCTTCCAAGGAGTAAGCATCTTTTAATTTCATGGCTGCAATCACCATCTGCAGTGATTTTGGAGCCCCCAAAATAAAGTCAGCCACTATTTCCACTTTTTTCCCATCTATTTACCATGAAGTGATGGGACCAGATGCCATGATCTTAGTTTTCTGAATGTTGAGCTTTAAGCCAACTTTTTCACTCTTCTCTTTCACTTTCATCAAGAGGTTCTTTAGTTCTTCACTTTCTGCCATAAGGGTGGTGTTATCTGCATATCTGAGGTTATTGATATTTCTCCCAGCAATCTGGATTCCAGCTTGTGCTTCTT
>NW_011495080.1:11685227-11690822 GCF_000754665.1 Bison bison bison | reverse complement strand
CAGGTTTCTCAAGAGGCAGGTCAGGTGGTCTGGTATTCCCATCTCTTTCAGAATTTTCCACAGTTTATTGTGACCCACACAGTCAAAGGCTTTGGCATAGTCAAAAAACAGAAATAGATGTTTTTCTGGAACTCTCTTGCTTTTTCCATGATCCAGCAGATGTTGGCAATTTGATCTTTGGTTCCTCTGCCTTCCTGGTTCCTTCTAAAACCAGCTTGAACATCTGGAAATTCTCAGTTCATGTATTGCTGAAGCCTGGCTTGGAGAATTTTGAGCATGCATGCTGAGTCACTTCAGTCATGTCCGACTCTTTGCAACTCAATAGAATGCAACCTGCCAGCCTCCTTTGTCCATGGAATTCTCCAGGCAAGAATACTGGAGTGGGTTGCCATGCCCTCCTCCAGAGGCTTTTGCTTACCCAAGGATTGAACCCATGTTTCTTATGTCTCCTGCATTGATAGGCAGGTTCTTTACCAGTAGTGCCACCTGGGAAGCCCTCTCATCACTGGTTTTTAGCAATTTGTTACATTGTGCTTTGTTCTGATCTCCTTATGTTGCTAAAGTTTAATTGAGATTCTTGAATCTAAAATCTTAGCTCTATGCGTTCATCATGTTTATCAAATTTGGAAAATTTTTGGATACTTTTAGTTCAATTTTTTTTTCTGCAGTCCTCTTTCAAGAATTCCAACTACACATATATTAGACAATTTAGATTAATATACTTATTTTAAAATCTTTTTAAAATTTGTACTTCAGTTTGGAAACTTTCTATTTCTTTACCTTTAATTGATACCTTGTTTTACACTCTATTATCTTATTTATCCCATACATTTCAAATACTGCAATTTTCATCTGTGATTGACTAGGCCTTTATGGTGGTGGTGGTTTAGTTGCTAAGTCGTGTTCAACACTTGCAACCCCATGGACAAATCCTCTTTCAGTGGGATTCCCCAGGCAAACATATTGGAGTGGGTTGCTATTTCCTTTGCCAGGGGATCTTCCTGACCCAGAGATTGAACCCAGGTTTCCTGCGTTGTAGGCACATTCTTTTGCAACTGCACTACCAAGGGACTACTTAGTGCTTCTCATTGGTTTAGAGATATATCACTGAAGAAAATGTGTTTCTGAGTATTTTACTCAATGTCCCATGACTTATGAGGTTTCCCTACTCTGGCTGGGGAAAAGCAAACTACTCATAAGTATTCTGCAAAAATTCTTTGGTCTACTTCTTTCCAATGGTACTTCTTGGAGCCTTACAGAGTTTTACTTCAGGTTTGCTGAGAACAGTATTTAGACAAACATTTAAGGGTCACCTCTTTGCAGAGTTCCAGAGCTCAACCTCTCGCAAACTCTGTTTTCTCTGGTATTCTGGCCCATGGCTCTACTTAGATCTCCTTTCCCACATTCTAGCCTCTGTCTATTTAGCCTGTTGACTACAGCACTTTATTTGATCTTCTCTCCCTCTGAGGTGCCCTGGAATTGGGATCTAGGTAGTAAATTGGAGCAGTTATGGGTTCATCTCATTGTCAAATGCTTGCACTGATTTTTGTCCAATAATTAAATGTAGCTGTTTCAAATATTTGTCCTTTTCTTTTTTTTAATGTCTATGATGGGAGGGAAATTCCAATAGCAATTAGTTCTTCATGGAAAGTTTTTGTTTTTGTTCTTATTTGTGGCTGAGTATACTTGTTTTTTCCATCTTTTGAAGCATATTCTAATTGAGCTTTTAAAGTTTTCTCATACTATATTATTATAGTTGCTGTGGGTGATTTAATATTTATAAGTTCTGATTCTTGCTTTCCAGGAGGATTCAAAAAATAAATATGTTAAAGTCTCAGTAAAGGCTGATTTTTCTGGCAATTGATTGTTCAGTTTAAAAATCAAAAAGAACATCAAAGATTTGAGTGTGTCTAAATTGAAGAAATCTTGCCAACTGTGTGTTTTTTCAATTAGTTTTTCAGAGAACTAGAAGATTTTAAATTAAAAATGTAATTTTGATAGTTCATAATATTGAAGACTGACTATAGCAAAAATACCCCTTGTTATGAGCCTGTAAGGAAAAATCCAAGGAAATCCAAGAGACTCTTCAGATAAATTCTTAAACTAATAGAAGAGTTAATCAAGTCTGTAGATATAAGATTGTTGTTCTATAAAGTTACAGTTATATAACATGCATAAGTTCTAGAGATCTGCTGTACATCTTGCCTATAGTTAACAATACAACATTGTGCACTTAAAAATTTGTTAAAATGGTAGCTCTTATGTGTCTTACCACAGAGCAAAACAAAACTAATAAAACAATCACAAAAACCACAGCTTTTTCATGTGGATAGATAGGTTTATTGCCTCAATTATGATGCAGGTGTCATGGCTGTCTGTATATATTCAAATCCATCAAATTTTAAACATTAAATATGTGAAGTTTTTGTTTCTCTATTATAGCTCAAAAAAGCTGAACAAACCCCCTGTACACAATGTTCATAGCAGGTGTATCTTGACTAGGATGGTGGTTAACAGTGATAGCCCCAATTTGAAAACAGTCCATATATTCTTCAATGACCTAAATAAACTGTGATATGTCCCTGCAGTGGAATAACTGTTCAGATAAAAAATTAAATTGAAAAAGAACAAACAATTGATACATGTAACAAGTTGGATGGATCTCAGGGCATTATGGTGAAGGAAAAAAAAAGCCAATCTCAAAAAGTTACATATTTTATACTTCAATTTATGCATCATTCTTGAAATGATGGAGTTAAAGAAATAGAGAACATATCTGTGGTTAGAGAAGGAGGGAGGTGTGACTTTAAAATATCTCCAGAGAGTTCCTTTGTGTTGACAAGAGAATTCTATATCTTGCTTAGGATGATGGTTATATGAACCCTAATCATGATAAAAAAAATTTATATAGATTTACACAAAGGTATACAAAAAAGAATTAGTGCAAAAACTGGTTAAACCTGAATAAAGTCTGTAGTCTAACTAATTTTTATTTCTTTGATGTCAATTTTCTGGTTTTGATAATGTAGGTACTATAGTGATACAGCTGTTACCATTGAAGGATTCTAGGTGATGGGTATATGGAAACCTTCTGCACTATTTTTACAAGTTCTGGCATCTATAGTTATTTCAAGATAAAAGGTTTTAAAGTATACTTAACTGTAATTTTGAATGCCAGCAAAACTAGAAAATGTCATTCAGAAAAATTATTTACCATAACAATAAAGTATATATATATATTTTTTTCTTAATGATAACTAATGATAACTGAAGGGAAAATAAATCTGTAAGACATTTATAAGAAAAAAAAAACTAAACCTTTTTAAAACAATTCAAGAAAACTTAATACATGGAGAGATATACATGTATGTGCATGAAGAGTTAATATGATAAAAGTGTTAATTTTCCCTAAATTATAAGTTCTATGTAATTCTCATTAAAGTACTAACCAAGTCTTTAATGAAACTTGACATGCTAATTATAAAATTTACATGAAAGAACAAAGACCCAAAAATATCAAAGACACTCCTGAAGAAGTGTGAAGCTGGGGAATGTGTTCTATGCAAACCAAAATATAACAAAGATATATTGAATGCAGTATGGTATTCAAACAAAGATTTAAAAGATGGACCAAAAAGAATAAGTATCGTGAAAACACCCATGCACACGTGGAAAATTGAGTTACAAAGTAAGTAGCATGTCGAATCAGTGGACTCTTTGGAAATACATTAAGGCTCTCAGTTACTCATAAAGCAAAACGTAAATATATAAAGCACATAGACTCAATTCCAGGTGTATTAAGAATCAATATATGAAAATGAAGAATTTAATTTTTTAGAAGATGAAAAATTATAATAATTGCCATCTTATTACTTCAGGATTGTGAGGATTTTCTTATATAAAACATATAAAAATCACAGTCCCTAAAAAATGATTAATAAAGGTCAACATAACCCACTTACAACTGGATAACAAACAATGCTATAAAAATTGAAAAGATGTTCCAAGATCTTTAAAAAAGATTTATAATGATCTAAAAAAATACAAAATAAAACACAAGGAAACATTACAAACTGGTTATTCATTGAAATGGAACTCAAACCCAAAGTATACAACTTCAGTAATAATCAGTGGGTTAAAATTAAAGCCACAATTATTTCATAACCACCAAACTATAAAACACTAAAAGTCTGACATGCTATTGTCATTTAATATATAAATGTTCATTTATATAGGGAGCAATGTGTGATTTACACAAAGTATTTATAAGCACTTTGGATATCTACTTGCTCAGTTCAGTTCAGTTCCATCACTCAGTCATGTCTGACTCTTTGCAATCTTATGGACTGCAGGACACCAGGCGTCTGGGTCCTTCACCATCTCCCGGAGCTTGCTCAAACTCATGTTCATTGAGTTGGTGATGCCATCCAACTATCTCATCCTCTGTCATCCCCGCCTCCTCCTGCCCTCAATCTTTCCCAGCATCAGGGTCTTTTTCATTGAGTCAGTTCTTCGCATCAAAGAACTGCTAATATCTAATTCATATGACAATATGCAAAACCTATAGCTTGGCAATTCCTCTCCCAAGAATCATTTGAATATCTCACATTAGTATTTCTTAAAGATTCATAATAGCCTTTTTACTATAAAAATTAACCCGTTATTCATATTGTATGTTATTTGGTATATTTTTACAATGAAAAAATTTAATTGATGTATATTGTAGTTTCCATTCTTATTAGATTTTTAAAATAACATGCATCTTTGCAAGCGACTTTGAATGCTTTATTCACGTTCTACTCTTTGAATGAACCATGTTGTATTGCAGTTATCTATTACTTTTATGTTGGTAGTTTTACTCATGCCAGGGTTAAAAATTTATTTTTATTGTGTTTAGCAAAATAATTCCTTATGACTTTTTCTTAATACACTCTGTAGATATACTTTTCCATTCACTTTTGTTTTCTTCTTTATTTCCACTGAATTAGCTTAGCTTGTGGTTTATCTATTGTTTTTTCCATTTGCATTTTCAACAAACCATTGATTCATTTATTAGTTCTGATTTTCTGTTTTCTAGTTCATTAATTTAAGCTTTTATATTATAGTGTGTAGATTTATCCTTCAATTTTCCTTGTTCTATTTTTTCTGTATTTTTATCTAACTCCTTGGATTTATTTATTTATTTATTTTTAATTTTATTTTATTTTTATTGGTGCTTCCTTTTTTTTTTTTTTAGGTATACACGTGCTCCCCATCCTGAACCCTCCTTCCTCCCCCCTCCCCATACCATCCCCCTACCCACACACAGCGAGGAAAAGCCACAATAAAGAGAACTCCACAAACTGCCAGAATACAGAAAGGACACCCCAAACTCAGCAATTTAAACAAGATGAAGAGACAGAGGAATAGCCAGCAGATAAAGGAACAGGATAAATGCCCACCAAACTGCCTTATTTTATTTTTAAACTTTACAATATTGTATTAGTTTTGCCAAATATCGAAATGAATCTGCCACAGATATACCTGTGTTCCCCATCCTGAACCCTCCTCCCTCCTCCCTCCCCATACCCTCCCTCTGGGTCGTCCCAGTGCATG
>NW_011495080.1:11671858-11685127 GCF_000754665.1 Bison bison bison | reverse complement strand
AGCCATAAGACTGATCTATACATCAGTGTCTCTTTTGCTGTCTCGTACATAGGGTTATTGTTACCATCTTTCTAAATTCCATATATATGCATTAGTATACTGTATTGGTGTTTTTCTTTCTGGCTTACTTCACTCTGTATAATAGGCTCCAGTTTCATCCACCTCATTAGAACTGATTCAAATGTATTCTTTTTAATGGCTGAGTAATACTCCATTGTGTATATGTACCACAGCTTTCTTATCCATTTGCAGCCCTTCTTAGTTTGCATTCAGAAAAGAAAGTTTGCTTTCTATTTTTATATTCTAAATTCTAAAAAAAATAATTTTGTTTCTTTTATATTTATTTATATATTTATACTTTAAATGTTAAATTTATAAATTAAATATAAATTTTCTAAATACATTTATATTTTATTTGTTTTTTAATTCTGATGGAAATAAATTGTATTCTAATTAATATTTGTGTCTATTATTCTCCTTTCATTTCCTGTAGTTTTTATTCATGCATATTGAAGATCTTTGTTTGATTTTAAAGTCACTGTAAAGTCTCCTTATTACAACCATCATGATTCTATCTCAACTTTTTCTTCGTGTTGTTCAGTCACTCAGTTGTGTCCTACTCTTTGCAATCCCATGGACTACAGCATCTCAGGCTTCCCTGTCCTTCACCATCTCCCAGAGTCTGCTCAAATTCCTGTCCATTGAGTTGGTAATGCCATCCAACTATTTCATCCATTGTCACCTTCTCCTGCCTACAGTCTTTCCCAGAATGAGGGCCTTTCCCAGGATTGTGGCTCTTCTCATCAGATGGCCAAAGTACCAGAACCCCAGCTTCAGCATTAGTCCTTCCAATGAATATCCAGGGCTGATCTCTCCCAGGATCAATTGGCATGATCTCCTTGTGGTCCAAAGAACCCCCACGAGTTCCTCTAGCACCATAATTCAAAAGCATCAAGTCAGGCACTCAGCACTCTCCACCGTCCAACTCTCACATCTGCACGTGACTGTACCAGAAAAACCATACCCCTGACTTTGCTCAATTTTTAGATTTTTCTTAATTATTTTTTATTACTATGATATTGAGATATTTGGAAAAATACTTATGACATATTTTCATGATTCAATTTATTATTTTTTTTAGAATACCCTTCTTTTTCTTGAGAAAAGTTTATCTCTCCCCTTAAGTTCAAACTGTTGATGTAAGATTATGCTTCTTGTTTTCTTTTTATTTGCATTTTCTGGATATGTCTTTAACCATCCTATGACTTACAAGTTTCTTGCTTTAGTTTTAACTTTGTCTCATATTTAACAAATAATTATTTTGTTCTTTGAACTGCTGACTACCAACATATATGTATACACGTGAGGGTATGTCTAGGTTTGCATTATTTCTTTCTTTCAATCTTCCTTTATAATCTTTGCTTGATTTGCATTGTTTTTGTCTTGTATTTCTTATATATTTCCTTCTGAATATTTGGGGGCTTACCCTTGGTACTTCTTTTCATCATTATATTTATTGCTTTATACGCAATATCAACTTTTATATAATGCTACATATTAATTATTTGGTGTGAATGATATTACACGTAAAGAATTAACAGTTTCTATTTTCTCCTTCCCATTCTGCCTCAAGTTCTAGTTGGGCCCCTTGTATTTTGTATTTCTTTTATCACAGTATTTAAATCTGGCTTCATAGAATTTCATGGATAGGTTGGAAGAGAGGCCCTTTTAAAATATAACAAAATTCTGATTGTTTAGAACTTGTAAATTATTATTTAAAATTCCTGGTGATGCTAACATGTAGCTAGTGTTGTAAAATGACAGTAGATAATTTTTAGAGCATTAAAAAAAAAAGGAATCCTCCCCAGCCGCTATTCCTGGATGTGGCTTCACAGCTTCTTGTTAAGTAGGAAATCTCTGTAGTTCATGATCAAGGTGTGACGAGTGCAGTGGTTCATCTGTGTGTGTGTGTGTGTTTGTATGTATGTGTGTGTGTCCACATGTCTACATGTTTGTATGTAAGCATTTTTCTAGTATGATTTAGTTGTTAATGCTTTTCAGATGATATAGTTTGGCCGATCCAGGACATCATGCTATTTGGTTTAATTTTCCTTTTACAACCCCAACAACTGCTTTTTACAGAAGTAGTTTGTGCATTTGTTTATACAGATACCCTCAGCCAACTCTCAGAACTGCTAAATAAGTTTCAAGTTTCAACTCCTTTCAAGAAGGCTATTACAGCAAGTTCCTACAGCACAACTTTGAAATTCCAAGCAAGAAATACTTGGTCTTGACACTACTTTTGAGGCCTTTTGGTCTACTTGACCTGAAAGATCTGCTTGTCCTGTGTTCTCCGAGGTGGTCTCATTCACCTAGTACCCTTACTTGCCCTTTTTACATGGCACATAGGGTTACAGGTATTGGCTAGTTCTTTAAAAAATTTTTTTTTTCTCTGCTTCTCATTTACCTTTATTCCAGTGGTTTCAGAGCAGAGTGGGGTTAGAGAGAAATGTGCTTGGTCATATGAGTGTTTAAGAATTGTGAAAAGTGATTTTAAGCACCTTTAATTATAATAATTTCTCTTCAAGTATCTTCTTTCCCTAAATCCCTTTGATCACAGTTCCAGGTTCAATATTTGCTTTTTGTTGGATAACCAATAGATATTGCCTGGGTTAATGTATAGGATATGAACACATTCAAAATCTGGAAACATTTGTCTAATTTTTATATCAGTCTTCAGCTCCCCTTTGTTTAGAAAATGAAAACAAAGATTGTTACTGAGTTTTGCTTGTTTAGTGTTTAAAAGAGATTTCCCCTTAAATCTCCTTCAATATATCAACTTTCTGAAATATAGAATAAAATATTAAGATGCTGGCATATATTAATATATTTTTCATAAATTAAAAGACCATTTACCCTTTGTAGACAATCATTTATTTAAAGCATATCAAGTGCTACCACTGACTTTCATCTTTATGAGAACAACTATAAGAACTCATACATTTATATTTACAGAAATAAAAAGTCATAGAGCTTATAGTAAAATGATATACATAATTGCTAACAACTGTTGATCATGTATTAAATGCCAAGCACCATGCCAAGCAGTATGTTTATGTCATTTTGTTTAATCTCCTCAACAATTAAGACATATTTGTTCTTTCATCTAAGAAAAAATATAAGTGCTGTGCTGGAGGATGAAATTATATTAAAGATAAGAATAAGGATTTTAAACAAGAAGATGGAACAATCTTTCTTAAAGTCTGTCATTCCAGCTGCCAAATGATATCAGATGAAGTAAGAATAAATGTATAACAGAAAATTTAGGATAAGATAAAGCATTATATTTTTTATAAGAATAATCAGAAAACACTTCAAAAAATTTTTAAAGTGTTATGAGGAATAGATTGATGTAAACAATTTTATGAATAATATTCCTGTCACTCTGTAGGTAATACCTCTAAGGGAAGACTGAGCAGAAAAGGAGTGATGAGCCATGATACTGTAGCCATGTTCTGGGTAAGTGATCATGATAGTCTGGGCTGGGATTTAAACAGAGAAGTTAAGAGAAATTAATCACACATGTACAGTTACCCAAGTCCAAGGTAAGAGAAACCCAAGTAAGACGGTAGGTATTGCAAGAGGGCATCAGAGGGCAGACACACTGAAACCATAATCACAGAAAACTAGTCAATCTAATCACACGGACCACAGCGTTGTCTAACTCAAGGAAACTAAGCTATGCTGTATGGGGCTACCCAACATGGGCAGGTCATGGTGGAGAGGTCTGACAGAATGTGGTCCACTGGAGAAGGGAATGGCAACCACTTCATTATTCCTGCCTTGAGAACCCCATGAACAGTATGAAAAGGCAAAATGATAGGATACTGAAAGAGGAATTCCCCAGGTCAGTATGTGCCCAATGTGCTACTGGAGATCAGTGGAGAAATAACTGCAGAAAGAATGAAGGGTTGGAGCCAAAGCAAAAACAATACCCAGTTGTGGTTGAGACTGGCGATAGAAGAAAGATCCAATGCTGTAAAGAGCAATATTGCATAGGAACCTGGACTGTCAGGTCCATGAATCAAGGCAAATTGGAAGTGGTCAAATAGGAGATGGCAGGAGTGAACGTCGACATTCTAGGAATCAGCGAACTAAAATGGACTGGAAATGGTGAATTTAACTCAGATGACCATTATATCTACTACTATGGGCAGGAATCCCTCAGAAGAAATGGAGTAGCCATCATGGTCAACAAAAGAGTCTGAAATGCAGTACTTGGATGCAATCTCAAAAATGACAGAATGATCTCTGTTCATTTCCAAGGCAAACCATTCAATATCACGGTAATCTAAGTCTATGCCCCAACCAGTAATGCTGAAGAAGCTGAAATTGAGTGGTTCTATGAAGACCTACAAGACCTTTTAGAACTAACACCCAAAAAAGATGTCCTTTTCATTATAGCGGACTGGAATGCAAAAATAGGAAGTCAAGAAACACCTGGAGTAGCAGGCAAATTTGGCCTTGGAATACGGAATGAAGCAGGGCAAAGGCTAATAGAGTTTTGCCAAGAGAATGCACTGGTCATAGCTAACACCCTCTTCCAACAACACAAGGGAAGACCCTACACATGGACATCACCAGATGGTTAACACCGAAATCAGATTGATTATATTCTTTGCAGCCAAAGAAGGAAAAGCTCTATACAGTCAGCAAAAACAAGACCAGGAGCTGACTGTGGCTCAGATAATGAACTTCTTATTGCCAAATTCAGACTTAAAATTGAAGAACGTAAGGAAAACCACTAGACGATTCAGATATGACCTAAATCAAATCCCTTATGATTATACAGTGGAAGTGAGAAATAGATTTAAGGGACTAGATCTGATAGAGTGCCTGATGAACTATGGACTGAGGTTCGTGACATTGTACAGGAGACAGGAATTAAGACCAGCCCATGGAAAAGAAATGCAAAAAAGAAAAATGGCTGTCTGGGAGGCCTTACAAATAGCTGAGAAAAGAAGAGAAGCAAAAAGCAAAGGACAGACGGAAAAATATAAGCATCTGAATGCAGAGTTCCAAAGAATAGCAAGGAGAGATAAGAAAGCTTTCCTCAGTGATCAATGCAAAGAAATAGAGGAAAACAATAGAATGGGAAAGACTAGAGATCTCTTCAAGAAAATTAGAGATACCAAGGGAACATTTTAGCAAAGATGGGCACAATAAAGGACAGAAATGGTATGGACCTAACAGAAGCAGAAGATATCAAGAAGAGGTGGCAAGAATACATAGAAACGGTACAAAAAAGATCTTCACACCCAAGATAAACACGATGGTGGATCACTTACCTAGAATGAGACATTCTGGAATGTGAAGTCAAGTGAGCCTAAGAAAGCATCACTACGAACAAAGCTAGTGGAGGTGAAGGCATTCCAGTAGAGCTATTTCAAATCCTGAAAGATGATGCTGTGAAAGTGCTACACTCAATATGCCAGAAAATTTGGAAAACTCAGCAGTGGCCACAGGACTGGAAAAGGTCAGTTTTCAGTCCAATCTCAAAAAAAGGCAATGCCAAAGAATGCTGAAATTACCACACAATTGCATTCATCTCACACGCTAGTAAAGTAATGCTCAAAATTCTCCAAGCCAGGCTTCAGCAATATGTGAACTGTTAACTTCCAGATGTTCAAGCTGGTTTTAGAAGAAGCAGAGATCAAATTGCCAACATCCACTGGATCATCAAAAAAGCAAGAAAGTTCCAGAAAGACATCTATTTCTGCTTTATTGACTGTGCCAAAGCCTTTGACTGTGTGGATCACAATAAACTGTGGAAAATTCTGAAAGAGATAGGACTACCAGACCACCTGACCTGCCTCTTGAGCAACCTGTATGCACGACAGTGAGCAACAGTTAGAATGGGACATGGAACAACAGACTGGTTCCAAATAGGAAAAGGAGTACATCAAGGCTCTATATTGTACCTTGCTTATTTAACTTATATGCAGAGTACATCATGAGAAATGCTGGGCTGAAAGAAGCACAAGCTGGAATCCAGATTGCTGGGAGAAATATCAATAACCTCAGATATGCAGATGACACCACCCTTATGGCAGAAAAGCAAGAGGAACTAAAAAGCCACTTGATGAAAGTGAAAGAGGAGAGTGAGAAAGTTGGCTTAAAGCTCAACATTCAGAAAACTAAGATCATGGCAACTGATCCCATCACTTCATGGGAAATAGATGGGGAAACAGTGGCAGACTTTATTTTAGGGGGCTCCAAAATCACTGTAGATGGTGATTGTAGCCATGAAATTAAAAGACGCTTATTCCTTGGAAGGAAAGTTATGACCTACCTAGATAGATATTAAAAAGCAGAGACATTACTCTGCCAACAAAGGTCCATCTAGTCAAGGCTATGGTTTTTCCAGTAGTCATGTATGGATGTGAGAGTTGGACTGTGAAGAAAGCTGAGCACTGAAAAATTGATGCTTTTGAACTGTGGTGTTGGAGAAGACTCTTGAGAGTCCCTTGGACTGCAAGGAGATCCAACCAGTCCATTCTGAAGGAGGTCAGTCCTGGGTGTTCTTTGGAAGGAATGATGCTAAAGCTGAAAATTCAATACTTTCGCCACCTGATGCGAAGAGTTGACTCATTGGAAAAGACTCTGATGCTGGGAGGGATTGGGGGCAGGAGGAGAAGGGGACGACAGAGGATGAAATGGCTGGATGGCATCACCGACTGGATGGACATGAGTTTGTGTGAACTCTGGGAGTTGGTGATGGACAGGGAGGCCTGGCGTGCTGCAATTCATGGGGTTGCAAAGAGTCGGACACAACTGAGTGACTAAAATTAACTGAACTGAATTAAACAGTTAGAGAAGAATGTGACTACAGAAAGGATTATTGAGTTAATAACTTAAGCACTTGGGTAAGGGTGTTGTTGCTTTTACTGACATTGGAAAGATTGGAATTTAGAGGGATGTCCTAGAAAATAGGACACTTAAAATACATCTGACTGCATGACTCCCAAGAAGAAATCTTAATGATGTAAATCTGACATGCAGAGTTTTAGTTCTGAAGATTAGGCTTGGCTAGAGACTTTTATTCTGGAACTATCAAGTGGAGAGAGTGTAGAGAGAAAAGAAAGGACTTTTGAATTGATCCTGAATGTATTATCATAGTAATCACTTACCTGCGATCTGTGGTTGTTACCAGTTCCTTGGGAAGAAGGGCACAAGGCACTTATCCAGATCTCCAGGACAAAGACAAGGTGTCCCTAGGCTGAAAACACACCTTGTGACATTAGTAAAGAGAGATTTCCATGGAATCTGATGGTCCTCACTCCTGTGGGGGATTTCATTCCTAGTGTGATGCCGTCATGAAACTTAAAGGCTGGGACGGTTTGCCTTTCAGGCAGGGAGACTGTTGTTATGTCTCATGCTTTATACAGTATGTTCATTGTAGGAAATTATTTTCTTGCATTGTACATTTTGGTATTTTTCTTTAAGTCATCGTTATTCTAAAGTTAGAAAAATTGGAAAGTATATTCTGCTGTATCCATTTCGAAAGTTACCGGACTAAAGCTTTACTTGCCAGTTTAAAATGTAAGTATAAGCATATTTTTAGAATAAAAATGTGAGTTTGGAGTAGCAGTATGTGATGAAGAACTTCAAAGGACCCAAAAGAATGTGCTTTAATTACTAAAGTTATATATAAAAAAATACCCTAAGATCACCTCATTTCACATTTATCTTTTCCTTTTGAGTAATGTTATTTAACATGTGGCAGTGGAAACTACATTATGTTTTTGAATATTAACAAAGCATTTAACAAATATTTCGTGCTATCCTTGTAAGCAAACTGAGACATATGTGCTGAATATTAGTAGAATCTGGTGCCTTCTTAACTAATGGAATAATCATGCCAAATGTGTGTAATTATCTGTCAGCATCAACCAGAAAGGAACATTTTAGTAGTGATGTTGTGAAACTCTGTTATGAATTTCATTAACTTTAATATTTTGATAATATATTATTATTATTAAACCAGTTTATTAGCTTATTATTTTAGTAGTGTTTCAATAATATACAAATAAAGCTGAGAAGGATTATTTGAACTTTTATTTTTCAAAACTAATTTAATTATGGTCAGGAAAGTTATAAACTAGCCAAACATTTTTGCCCAATAAATACTCAGAACTGCGTCTTTTGTGTGTATATGCTGCTGCTGCTGCTAAGTCGCTTCAGTCATGTCCGACTCTGTGTGACCCCACAGATGGGAGCCCACTAGGCTCCTCCATCCCTGGAATTCTCCAGGCAAGAATACTGGAGTGGGTTGCCATTTCCTTCTCCAATGTGTGTATATACGTATGTTTAAATATGAGTAGAGACATTACTTTGCCAACAAAGGTCCGTCTAGTCAAGGCTATGGATTTTCCCAGTGGTCATGTATGGATGTGAGAGTTGGACTGTGAAGAAAGCTGAGTGCCGAAGAACTGATGCTTTTGAACTGTGGTGTTGGAGAAGACTCTTGAGAGTCCCTTGGACTGCAAGGAGATCCAACCAGTCCATTCTGAAGGAGATCAGCCCTGGGATTTCTTTGGAAGGAATGATGCTAAAGCTGAAACTCCAGTACTTTGGCCACCTCATGCGAAGAGTTGACTCATTGGAAAAAAACTCTGATGCTGGGAGGGATTGGGGGCAGGAGGAGAAGGGGACGACAGAGGATGAGATGGCTAGATGGCATCACTGACTCAATGGACGTGAGTCTGGGTGAACTCTGGGAGTTGGTGATGGACAGGGAGACCTGGCGTGCTGCGATTCATGGGGTCACAAAGAGTCGGACACGACTGAGCAACTGAACTGAACTGATCTGAAATATGAGTTAACATTTCCAGCTGAAAATTTGCTAAAAAGAGAGGAAGAGGAATGCTCACTAAGAGTTTGGGTTGGACAAGACTTTCTAAAGACAAGGGCATGTATTGTTCTCTAGAAAAACAAGGAAATGTAAAGCAAGTCAAAGCAATGACCCAGATGGCAGAACACAGAAGGCAAGAGAGAAATGATGAGTTTGTGCATGTATGATCTCTCCAGGACTGCAGGGTTTCCTTTTATTTTCTCATAAGCAGCCTGATAACACATGCTCTAGAAATTGAAATGCAGGAACCAGCTCCACATGGATGTCTTACAGGAATCTCAAATCAATATTTACAAAACCCATCTCAATGGGTTTTTTATCACCCATTCTGTGATATTCTGTCTGAATTATGTCTTGCAGAGCCTTTCCTTAGACTGGGCAAGAAATATTGGAGGTACCTGTCTTCTTCATATAAACTCCTACGATTCTATATCCTACACAATTCTTGACTCTGTTTACTTCTAGTTATACCCATGCCCATTATCTTATATTATAGTATTAATAATACTACTATATGTACTGTATAATACTAATACTATATAGCAGTTGCAAATTACTTTACCAACATTCTTACTAGGAATCTTCAGTTATCCAGTATATACCCTGTACATCCTTCAGAGTAATTTGAAAATATAAATCTAATCCCCTCTTAACAATCTCTTCTTTTAGTTTGGGGATAAATATTAAAGTTAATATTGTTCATTAGGAATTTCATTATTAGGCAGGCTCTATTTGTCTACCCATCTAACTGTATTCACTTAAAAAAATTAATTCTTGTGTCTACCCATGAACAATATAGTAGATATTTTACTTCTCAAAAGGGCAAATGTCTCTCAACTTTGAAACTTAGCTTAGAGTTAGCAAAACAACAACAAAAAAAATATAGACTCTGGGTCAAAAACTTAATGTGCAATTAATAATTATGAGCAAAATATGGGCCAGTTAATTTAAAAAGCAATTGGAATTGATATTATTTGTCACTTATATTTGTGTTTAATACATTATTCATCAGATTTCTCAGGTCTATCATGCTGATCACATTTGTGACTCATACAAGTTGAGGAAGGTGGAGGATATATTACATGGATAACAACAGTATGGAGCAGGAAAGATGTTTCCTGGGGCTTTCTACTTCAGTGGGAAATCTGAATAGAAAGAGCTCATGAAAGCAAGACTAGGGAAAAAAAAAAAAAGAAACAGAGGAAGTCATTTAGTGATTTAAAGATATAAAAAATTACAGGAAGACACAAAGCTGAAAGAATAGAAGAAACTAATGCCTGGTGATTTTTGATTAGATGTGAGATATTTTAGCTTGTTGGGGGCTGGATATTTTGCATTCCTAAAAGTATTCTTGAGCTTTGTTTTGGAAGGCAGCTAAGTTATTTGGGAACAGTTTGATAATTTTGTGTTTTGAATTTAAGCTTTGTTAGCATTTAGTTCAGGGCTAATTTTGTCTCCCTAGTGACACAAAACACTCAGTGCTCTAACCGAACCCCAAGTTTTCACACACTGGCTGATGAGAACAGGAATTATTCAGTCCTGTGTGTGATCTCCAGTTATTGTCCCATATATCTCTCCAGGCTTCAGGGAGTTTTTTAATCTACACGCTTTTTCTTTTTTTAATTAAAATTTTAGTTTTAAGATAATTATAGATTCCCCAGCAGTTGGAAAAAATGACACCAAGAGAGCCCATGCATCCCTTACCCAGTGGTCCCAAAGATGACATTTGGCAAAACTATAGTGCAGGATCTCAAAGCAAGACATTGACATTGATACAAACAAGATATGAAACAAATCTGTCACTACAAGAATCTCCCAGGTTACACATTCACTTTCCACCCTGTCCTTACACCTTTCTCCGTACTTAAACTCTGGGAAACATGAACTGGCTCACCATTTCTAAAAGTTTTCACTGAGCGAATATTATATAAATGAAATAATATATTGCATAACCTTCTGTTATTGGCTTTTTTCATTCAGTGTAATTCTTAAGAGATTCATCCAGGTTGTCATGCATATCAATAATTCATTCTTTTTTATTGCTGGATACTATTCAATGGCATTAATGAACAACAGGTTTTTCTTTAAAAACTTTTAACTTATTAAAAAAAACATATATATGCGTTAGTATACTGTATTGGTGTTTTTCTTTCTGGCTTACTTCACTCTGTATAATAGGCTCCAGTTTCATCCACCTCATTAGAACTGATTCAAATGTATTCTTTTTAATGGCTGAGTAATACTCCATTGTGTATATGTACCACAGCTTTCTTATCCATTCATCTGCTGATGGACATCTAGGTTGCTTCCTTGTCCTGGCTATTATAAACAGTGTTGGTTTGGGAGAATGGCATTGAAACATGTATAATATCATGTATGAAACGAGTTGCCAGTCCAGGTTCGATGCACGATACTGGATGTTTGGGGTTAGTGCACTGGGACAACCCAGAAGGATGGTATGGGGAGGGAGGAGGGAGGAGGGTTCAGGATGGGGAACACATGTATACCTGTGGTGGATTCATTTTGATATCTGGCAAAACTAATACAATTTGTAAAGTTTAAAAATTAAATAAAATTAAAAAAAAAAAATTCACCCATTCCAGAGTTAAAAGCAGCATCTTTGTTTGTTTGTTTGTTTTTACCCAGTCACTGGCTGAAGGCCATCTGGGTTGATTATTTGTATTTTTGACTCATAAAATAAGACTGCTGTGAACAAATGTGTCCAGGTTTTTGTGTGGCTATAAAGTCTAATTTCTCTGGAATATATACAGAAGAATGCAGTTACTGGATCACATGACAGTTTCAAGTTTAGTTATTTAAGAAACTAACAAATAGTTTTTCAGATTAGCAAGGTTCCTGATGTACCCACAATAAATGAGATAATAATCTTCAGCAGAGTATCACAGATTTTCAGAACATCAATGATGAAAAAGATTATTGATGGTTAAGAATGGAGAACAATACTTGAAGATTTAACAGGCCATCTGAGTTTAGTAAATAGATCATATTGTCCAAAACAACGAATTACTCAAATAACATGTGGAGTGTGGCGTTCATTTCTGCAAACTGTGGTTTAATAAGGAGCTCAAAAAAATGAGAAAGCCAAAGTGTAGGAGAGAAATAGTTTAGGTATAAAGATAATGTATAGCCTGAAAAATGAAGAAGAGATTTGGGTATGGTGTGTGTGTGTGTAGGCAGATGAGTGTCCCCGTCTCTCTTCATATTTATATTTTCTAAAAGCCTTCTGAAGTCAGTATTATTTTATGTACAATGAATATGGAAGTAGAAATGATAAGAATTCTGCCCAAAAAGAAAGGAATAATACCAGTGGCTCATCAGAGAAACAACCATATGGTTATTTCACTTTTTAAGTTTTTTTTGAAATGATACAAGTGAAATCCAATTTTAACAAGTAGAACTCCTTACTGCCAAATTCAGACTGAAATTGAAAAAGTGGAGAAAACCACAGGATCATTCAGGTATGACCTAAATCAAATCCCTTATGACTATACAGTGGAAGTGAGAAACAGATTTAAGGGACTAGATCTGATAGAGTGCCTGATGAACTATGGGTGGAGGTTCATGACATTGTACAGGAGACAGGAATTAAGATCATCTCCAAGAAAAAGAAATCCAAAAAAGCAAAATGGCTATTTGAGGAGGCCTTACAAATAGCTGTGAAAAGAAGAGAAGTGAAAATAAAAGGAGAAAAGGAAAGATATACCCATTTGAATGCAGAGTTCCAAAGAATAGCAAGGAGGGCTAAGAAAGCCTTCCTCAGAGATCAATGCAAAGAAATAGAGGAAAACAATAGAAAGGGAAAGACTAGAGATCTCTTCAAGAAAATTAGAGATAACAAGAAATATTTAATGCAAAGATGGGCACAATAAAGGACAGAAATGGTATGGACCTAACAGAAGCAGAACATATTAAGAAGAGATGGCAAGAATACACAGAAGAACTGTACAAAAAAGGTCTTCATGACCCAGACAATCACAATGGTGTAATCACTCACCTAGAGCTAGACATCCTGGAATGTCAAGTGAGACTTATGAAGCATCACTACGAACAAAGCTAGTGGAGGTGATGGAATTCCAGTTGAGCTATTTCAAATCCTGAAAGATGATGCTGTGAAAGTGCTGCACTCAATATGCCAGCAAATTTGGAGAACTCAGCAGTGGCCACGGGACTGGACAAGGTGAATTTTCATTCCAATCCCAAAGAAAGACAATGCCAAAGAAAGCTCAAACTACCCCACAATTGCACTCATCTCACATGCTAGTAAAGTAATGCTCAAAATTCTCCAAGCCAGGCTTTTTCAATATGTGAACAGTGAACTTCCTGATGTTCTTTTT
>NW_011495080.1:11669498-11671442 GCF_000754665.1 Bison bison bison | reverse complement strand
TAGAACTGGACATGGAACAACAGACTGGTTCCAAATAGAAAAAGGAGTTCATCAAGGCTGTATATTGTCATCCTGCTTATTTAAATGATATGCAGACTACATCATGAGAAACGCTGGGCTAGAGGAAGTACAAGCTGCAATCAAGATTGCTGGGAGAAATATCAATAACCTCAGATATGGAAATGACACCATCCTTATGGCAGAAAGTGAAAAAGAACTAAAGATCCTCTTGATGAAAGTGAAAGAAGAGAGTGAAAAAGTTGGCTTAAAGCTCAACATTCAGAAAATGAAGATCATGGCATCCGATCCCATCACTTCATGGCAAGCAGATGGGGAAACAGTGGAAACAGTGTCAGACTTTATTGTTCTGGGCTCCAAAATCACTGCATATGGTGATTGCAGCCACGAAATTAAAAGACGCTTACTCCTTGGAAGGAAAGTTATGACCAACCTAGACCACATATTAAAAAGTAGAGACTTTACTTTGCCAACGAAGGTCCATCTAGTCAAGGCTATGATTTTTCCAGTAGTCATATACGTATGTGAGATTTGGACTATAAAAAAAGCTAAGCACTGAAGAATTGATGCTTTTGAACTGTGGTGTTGGAGAAGACTCTTGAGAGTCCCTTGGACTGCAAGGAGATCCAACCAGTCCATCCTGAAAGAGACCAGTCCTGGGTGTTCATTGGAAGGACTGATGTTGAAGCTGAACTCCAATACTTTGTCCACCTGATTCAAAGAGCTGACTCATTTGAAAAGACCCTGATGCTGGGAAAGATTGAGGGCAGGAGGAGAAGGGGCCGACAGAGGATGAGATGGTTGGATGACATCACTGCCTATAGTTATAGGTTTGGGTGAACTCCAGGAGTAGGTGATGGACCAGGGAGGCCTGGTGTGCTGTGGTTCATGGGGTTGCAGAGAGTCAGACACTACTAGGTGACTGAACTGAACTGAACACTATTTAATTACAGTAAAATATTATAATATCTGTAATGAACACATTGTCAGAATGACATTCATAGCTTTAGATCTTGATGATGAAGTGTGGCTCAGACTATCTTCTTTATAATAGACTGGAATGAAATTTGGTTTTATCTCAAGAACAAAAGTACTGCCCACATATAAACTTCACCCTTGAAGCTTCCTCTAAGTGATAAGAGGGATTACTTTATTTTTATGGACTATTTGTGAATTTATGTTTAAAATAGCTTGATAGATTTGGGGATTTTGAAATGGGTGTAAGGCTGAAAGGTAATGTCATTTTTCTAGGAAGGCACAGAAGTCAAATGCAGTTAAGTTTACTTTGGTTCTTTGCCTTGCCACAAATAAAAAAAAAACTGCCACATCGTATTATTAGCACAGCACTGTTTATAGGGGAAAACTTCAACACTGAGATTGACAGAGAAGTTTTGTGCCATAGAGGATTTTGCTTTGACAACGTTTCCTGATCACCCCATAAGAAAGCCATATTATAACAGGGGTCCACATGTAAATTTTATTAGTGCTAGTTAAGGAAGAAAGACTTTGAGTTCAGTTCATTTCAGTTCAGTCGTGTCCAACTCTTTGCAACCCAATGGATCACAGCATGCCAGGCCTCCCTGTCTATCACCAACTCCCGGAGTTCACTCAAACTCATGTCCATCGAGTCACTGATGCCATCCAGCCATCTCATACTCTGTCATCCCCTTCTCCTCTTGCCCCCAATCCCTCCCAGCATCAGGGTCCTTTCAAATGAGTCAACTCTTCACATCAGGTGGCCGAAGTATTGGAGTTTCAGTTTTAGCATCCTTCCAATGAACACCCAGGACTGGTCTCTTTTAGGATGGACTGGTTGGATCTCCTTGCAGTCCAAGGGACTCTCAAGAGTCTTCTCCAACACCACAGTTCAAAAGCATCAATTCTTCGGTGCTCAGCTTTCTTCACAGTCCAACTCTCACATCCCTG
>NW_011495080.1:11668331-11669398 GCF_000754665.1 Bison bison bison | reverse complement strand
GGGACCAGATGCCATGATCTTCGTTTTCTGAATGTTGAGCTTTAAGCCAACTTTTTCAATCTCCTCTTTAACTTTCATCAAGAGGCTTTTTAGTTCCTCTTCACTTTCTGCCATAGGGGTGGTGTCATTTGCATATCTGAGGTTATTGATATTTCTCCCAGCAATCTTGATTCCAGCTTGTGTTTCTTCCAGCCCAGAGTTTCTCATGATATACTCTGCATATAAGTTAAATAAGCATGGTGACAATATACATTTTCTTATTTGGAACCAGTCTTTACCTATATTGAAATTTGTTTATGGTAGTCTAACTGATTAAATATTCAGGGCAAGAAATCATTTTCAATGATATATCTTATGTTATATGTAAAAGAGTTGGAAGTCTATGTTATAACCCCAGTTCTGCCACCAACTGATTGTGACCTTAAGAAAGTATATCTATTCATTATTAAAATTACCTTTTAAGTAAAGCATGTTTTAATATTTGTCATTTTAATGGGAGGTTGTTGTAAAGATATCATCTGTGTGTATATTACCATGATAGGTATTGTGATCCGTGTCAGAATTTGTAAATGCTTCATGTATATGGAGCCTGGTAGGCTTCAGTCCATGGGGCCATGAAGAGTCGGACACGACTGAGCGACTTCACTTTTACTTTTCACTTTCATGCACAGAGAAGGAAATGGCAACCCACTCCAGTGTTCTTGCCTCAAGAATCCCAGGGACGGGAGAGCCTGGTGGGCTGCTGTCAATGAGATCACACAAGTCGGACACGACTAAAGTGATGCAGCAGCAGCAGCAGCATGTGTATTCTTATCCCACGATGAAGAACTTCCATAACTATCAGTTACAGTTATTATAACTAGTTTGAATATATTTTTCATATTTGAGTGTAATGGGCTTCAAATTCTGTGTATATTCATGATTATTTTCAAATATTAAATCTTCAAATACAGACCCGTATGCTCTGTGTTGTTAGTTTCACATGTATTCAGGAATATAGCTCTAACAGAGGAATTAGGACCTACTGCCTTCAGAGTCAAGAATTCTACAAAGAAAATACAATTAGT
>NW_011495080.1:11667855-11668231 GCF_000754665.1 Bison bison bison | reverse complement strand
GTGGTCTTAGTTTTCTTTTTCCTTTTTTTTAGCTTTTTAAATTTTATTTTATTTTTTAACTTTACAATATTGTATTGGTTTTGCCATATATCAAAATGAATCCACCACAGGTATACATGTGTTCCCCATCATGAACCCTCCTCCCTCCTCCCTCCCCATACCATCACTCTGGGTCGTCCCAGTGCACCAGCCCCAAGTATCAAGCATTGTGCATTGAACCTGGACTGGCGATTAGTTTCATATATGATAGTATACATGTTTCAATGCCATTTTCCCAAATCATCCCACCCTCGGCCTCTCCCACAGAGTCCAAAAGACTCTTCTATACATCAGTGACTCTTTTGCTGTCTCGTACACAGGGTTATTGTTACCTTTT
>NW_011495080.1:11666540-11667043 GCF_000754665.1 Bison bison bison | reverse complement strand
GTTCTATACATCAGTGTCTCTTTTGCTGTCTCGTATACAGGGTTATTATGTAGACTCTACCATTTTTTTGTTAGTTAAAATTATAATCTGAAATATACATGCTATACATATCTAACTCCTCAAAATTAGTTAGTAATTAATGTTTAGCTTTTCTGATTGCTTTATTCTTTTCTGAATTCTATGTGGTCTTAGTTTTCTTTTTCCTTTTTTTTAGCTTTTTAAATTTTATTTTATTTTTTAACTTTACAATATTGTATTGGTTTTGCCATATATCAAAATGAATCCACCACAGGTATACATGTGTTCCCCATCATGAACCCTCCTCCCTCCTCCCTCCCCACACCATCCCTCTGGGTCGTCCCAGTGCACCAGCCCCAAGTATCAAGCATTGTGCATTGAACCTGGACTGGCGATTAGTTTCATATATGATAGTATACATGTTTCAATGCCATTTTCCCAAATCATCCCACCCTCGGCCTCTCCCACAGAGTCCAAAAGACTCT
>NW_011495080.1:11665570-11666406 GCF_000754665.1 Bison bison bison | reverse complement strand
GCATCCAGTCCCACCACTTCATGGGAAATAGATGGGGAAACAGTGGAAACAGTGGCAGACTTTATTGTTCTGGGCTCCAAAATCACTACAGATGGTGATTGCAGCCATGAAATTAAAAGATGCTTACTCCTTGGAAGGAAAGTTATGACCAACCTAGATAGCATATTCAAAAGCAGAGACATTACTTTGCCAACAAAGGTCTGTCTAGTCAAGGCTATGGTTTTTCCAGTGGTCATGTATGGATGTGAGAGTTGGACTGTGAAGAAGGCTGAGCACCAAAGATTTGATGCTTTTAAACTGTGGTGTTGGAGAAGATAAAGCTGAAACTCCAGTACTTTGGCCACCTCATACGAAGAGTTAACTCATTGGAAAAGACTCTGATGCTGGGAGGGATTGGGGGCAGGAGGAGAAAGGGACGACAAAGGATGAGATGTCTGGATGGCATCACTGACTTGATGGGTGTGAGTCTGAGTGAACTCCAGGAGTTGATGAGGGACAGGGAGGCCTGGTGTGCTGCGATTCATGGGGTCGCAAAGAGTCAGACATGACTGAGCGACTGATCTGATCTGATATATAGGTCTTTAGTTTCTTTAGGTAGATATATTCCTAAGTATTTTATTCTTTTCGTTGCAATGGTGAATGAAATCGTTTCCTTAATTTCTCTTTCTATTTTCTCATTATTAGTGTATAGGAATGCAAGGGATTTCTGTGTGTTGATTTTATATCCTGCGACTTTACTATATTCATTGATTAGTTCTAGTAATTTTCTGGTGGAGTCTTTAGGGTTTTCTATGTAGAGGATCATGTCATCTGCAAACAGTGAGAGTTTTTACTTC
>NW_011495080.1:11664450-11665470 GCF_000754665.1 Bison bison bison | reverse complement strand
TCTCCACACCCTCTCCAGCATTTATTGCTTGTAGACTTTTGGATCGCAGCCATTCTGACTGGCGTGAAATGGTACCTCATAGTGGTTTTGATTTGCATTTCTCTGATAGTGAGTGATGTTGAGCATCTTTTCATGTGTTTGTTAGCCATCTGTATGTCTTCTTTGGAGAAATGTCTATTTAGTTCTTTGGCCCATTTTTTGATTGGGTCATTTATGTTTCTGGAGTTGAGCTGTATGAGTTGGTTGTATATTTCTGAGATTAGTTGTTTGTCAGTTGCTTCATTTGCTATTATTTTCTCCCATTCTGAAGGCTGCCTTTTCACCTTGCTAATAGTTTCCTTTGTTGTGCAGAAGCTTTTAAGTTTAATTAGGTCCCATTTGTTTATTTTTGCTTTTATTTCGAATATTCTGGGAGGTGGATCATAAAGGATCCTGCTGTGATGTATGTCGGAGAGTGTTTTGCCTATGTTCTCCTCTAGGAGTTTTATAGTTTCTGGTCTTACGTTTAGATCTTCAATCCATTTTGAGTTTATTTTTGTGTATGGTGTATGGTGTTAGAAAGTGCTCTAGTTTCATTCTTTTACAAATGGTTGACCAGTTTTCCCAGCACCACTTGTTAAAGAGATTGTCTTTAATCCATTGTATATTCTTGCCTCCTTTGTCAAAGATAAGGTGTATATATGTGCGTGAATTTGTCTCTGGGCTTTCTATTTTGTTCCATTGATCTATATTTCTGTCTTTGTGCCAGTACCATACTGTCTTGATGACGGTGGATTTGTAATAGAGCCTGAAGTCAGGCAGGTTGATTCTTCCAGTTCATTTTTCTTTCTCAAGATTGCTTTGGCTATTCGAGGTTTTTTGTATTTCCATACAAATTGTGAAATTACTTGTTCTAGCTCTGTGAAGAATACCGTTGGTAGCTTGATAGGGATTGCATTGAATCTATACATTGCTTTGGGTAGTATACTCATTTTCACTATATTGATTCTTCTGATCCATGAACATGGTATATTTCTCCAT
>NW_011495080.1:11663559-11664139 GCF_000754665.1 Bison bison bison | reverse complement strand
ACTTTACTATATTCATTGATTAGTTCTAGTAATTTTCTGGTGGAGTCTTTAGGGTTTTCTATGTAGAGGATCATGTCATCTGCAAACAGTGAGAGTTTTACTTCTTCTTTTCCAATGTGGATTCCTTTTATTTCTTTTTCTGCTCTGATTGCTGTGGCCAAAACTTCCAAAACTCTGTTGAATAGTAATGCTGAAAGTGGGCACCCTTGTCTTGTTCCTGACTTTAGAAGAAATGCTTTCAATTTTTTCCCATTGAGGATAATGTTTGCTGTGGGTTTGTCATACATAGATTTTATTATGTTGAGGTATGTTCCTTCTATTCCTGCTTTCTGGAGAGTTCTTATCATAAATGGATGTTGAATTTTGTCAAAGGCTTTCTCTGCATCTATTGAGATAATCATATGGTTTTTATTTTTCAATTTGTTAGTGTGGTGTATTACATTGATTGATTTGCGGATATTGAAGAATCCTTGCGTCCCTGGGATAAAGCCCACTTGGTCACGGTGTATAATCTTTTTAATCTGTTGTTGGATTCTGATTGCTAGAATTTTGTTGAGGATTTTTGCATCTATGTTCATCA
>NW_011495080.1:11662595-11662755 GCF_000754665.1 Bison bison bison | reverse complement strand
AATAGTTTCCTTTGTTGTGCAGAAGCTTTTAAGTTTAATTAGGTCCCATTTGTTTATTTTTGCTTTTATTTCGAATATTCTGGGAGGTGGATCATAAAGGATCCTGCTGTGATGTATGTCGGAGAGTGTTTTGCCTATGTTCTCCTCTAGGAGTTTTATA
>NW_011495080.1:11659037-11662114 GCF_000754665.1 Bison bison bison | reverse complement strand
TTTTTTTTTTTTTAATATTGAGTGATTTTCGGGGCTGGGAGGAGGGGGAGTTGGTAATAGATGAATAAGTTCTGAAGATCTGCTTTACTCCATCACGCCTGTAGGTAATGATACTGTATTTTATGCTTAAAATTTTGTTAATATTGATCTACTGGCTAAATTTTATTTTGTATACTTTATGTTATTTGAAACAAAGGATTTGTTTTCTTTATCTTTGAAGGAAATTTTCACTAGGCCTAGAAATCTAGGTTATCAATAATTTCATCATTTTAAAGATGTTATTTTATCAGTTGATAGCTAAATTACATACCTTTAAAGAAAACATATGATTTTCTTGCCTATGACTGGTTATATTTAAGAATCCTATGTTATAAGAATAATTTTAAAAATTACTTGTTTCCCCAGAACCTCCCTCCATCTTTCCCTCTTTCCCTACCACTTTCTTCCTTCCTTCCTTCTTCTGTCTTCTCTCTCTCTTCCTTTTTCCTTCCTTGCTTTATTTCTTCCCTCCTTCACTCCCTCCTCCTCCTCCTCTTTTCCTGTATCTCTCCCTCCATCCTTTTCGGTCTCCCTCTCCTTCATTTTTTGCTGTGTCTCCTTGGATTTGGCCTCATTCATGTTTTTAGCCCTCTATTAATAACAAATGTGAAGTGTGGAACTTGCACATGTTTTCTCCTATTTAGTGATTTCTGAACCCCAGTGTTTATATTCCCAATGCAGTGAGCTGTCTAGAAATCTCTCCACCTTTCAGATACTTCTGCTCAGTTTCTTAGTCCCTTGGCCTTGACAAACATCTTAAAAAAAAAAAACAAAAAACAAAAAACTAATGTGTAGTGTCTGTTCAACTTCTCTGTGTTACCCTTCCTTGCGATCTCAGGTCATCAGTTTCTAGATAACGTGACA
Source organism: Bison bison bison (assembly GCF_000754665.1). Classification (NCBI taxonomy): domain Eukaryota; kingdom Metazoa; phylum Chordata; class Mammalia; order Artiodactyla; family Bovidae; genus Bison; species Bison bison. Next base: position 11,661,211 of record NW_011495080.1, on the reverse strand, counting down.
GTCTCAAACTCACTATTTGTGCCAGAATTTCCCAGAGATTGCATCAAGTTCCACTGGGTTTTCCACCTGTGAGCAGAAATCTTTTGTAGCATTTCTCAGCCGTTTGCCTTACTCCAAGACTTGGTCAGCATCTAAGGGCAAAATAGCATGCAGAGAGTTCTAGGTATCTCAGTGTGCTTCCCTGGTTTTCTAAGATCTGACCCCTTAATTACTGGCTGCAGCAGTAGTTATGCAATACTTTCAAAGGCTGGGCTGATTTTAACTGGTTTGCTGTACTGAACTGTGAACCAAGAAAGGAACAACAGAGGAAGTGCAACATTCTCTGCAGAGTCAAATCAATATGTAAGGATGGAATATGTGTAGCATGTTGGTAGAAAAAGGACAGTTTTACTTCAATTGGAACATGATATGGAAAAAGGTGGCATTGTTATATATGACTAGGTAATGAGGAGTCAGAATATGTAAGGAGTATTATGCCATTCTAAATTACCTGTTTTCTTCCCTGAGTGGATTATATACTTAGAAGAGTTAGCAACCTAGCATCTCTTCTGATTATTTATTCCCCTATTGTGTCTATAATACTTTCCACTTAAAAAAAATCTCAGTCTCTAAATTACTCTTCTAGTTCTGTGCTTCAGGTATCTGAGTCAAGTGCATTGATTTAGAGCAAAGAAACCAAGAAATAAGAAATGAAAGAGAAAAAGTAAATAGCATTATGGGAGAGCGTTTATGATTTTTACTATTGAATTTTGGCCAAAGGCAATACATTTCAAAAATATAAAATTTCAGATTTTATTTTCAACTATGCATTTCAACTTGAAAATATTATGACAGAGAACCATTTATAAAAGTAAAAACTGACAGTCTTAAGGTGCATGTAAAGCATATAAAACCATACATATGGGATCTTCCTATTAAATAATATTGCCCTGGAAACAGAAACTCTATCAGTTTTTGCTTCAATAAACAAACCAAATCTGTTTTTCCCTGGCAGGAATTTTTAACTTTTCTCAGTTTAGTTGTAAAAATTTTGCTGGCCTGAATTGCAGCTTTCTAAACTTGATAATATTTTCTTCCATTTAAACAATAGAGTAAAGACTATATAAACAATGTCTGGCAGTCACAAAATGAGTAGTGGAGAAGTAATATTGTATTTTTTGTGGGGAGTTTATAGAGTCCTTAATCTTAGAAACAATCACAAATCCAAATCGTGTTTCCCAATGTTAAGTTTTGTGCCAAGGTCTCATCTATAGTAGATGTAAGAGCTACAAGATTACATGCTATAAGATTCTTCCCTAGAGGAAATGAAACAGCAGGTGCTGGAGAGCAAACATAAACTACCCAGATTTTACATTGCGTTACATGAAAATGGCCTCTACAGAATCTCTCCCCAATGTCAAGGTGTTTATTGTCCAAATTTTGATTTGCACTTATTTTGTTCAGATTGCATGATTTGGGGCATTTGTTATCTTTCAGAAGATATATGTCTAGATGTATACTTTTTTTTAATTTTATTTTATTTTAAAACTTTACAATATTGTATTGGTTTTGCCATATATCAAAATGAATCTGCCACAGGTATACATGTGTTCCCCATCCTGAACCCTCCTCCCTCCTCCCTCCCACACCATCACTCTGGATCGTCCCAGTGCACCAGCCCCAAGCATCCAGTATTGTGCATCAAACCTGGACTGGCGACTCATTCCATATATGATATTATACGTATTTCAGTGCCATTCTCCCAAATCATCCCACCCTCGGCCTCTCCCACAGAGTCCAAAAGACTCTTCTATACATCAGTGTCTCTTTTGCTGTCTTGTATACAGGGTTATTGTTACCATCTTTCTAAATTCCATATATATGCGTTAGTATACTGTATTTATGTTTTTCCTTCTGGCTTACTTCACTCTGTATAATAGTCTCCAGTTTCATCCACCTCATTAGAACATTTCACTAATAGATGGAGAAATATACCATGTTCATGGATTGGAAGAATCAATATAGTGAAAATGAGTATACTACCCAAAGCAATTTATAGATTCAATGCAATTCCTATCAAGCTACCAACGGTATTCTTCACAGAGCTAGAACAAATAATTTCACAATTTGTATGGAAATACAAAAAACCTCGAATAGCCAAAGCGATCTTGAGAAAGAAAAATGGAACTGGAGGA
>NW_011495080.1:11656864-11657672 GCF_000754665.1 Bison bison bison | reverse complement strand
CTGGTCTTACGTTTAGATCTTTAATCCATTTTGAGTTTATTTTTGTGTATGGTGTTAGAAAGTGCTCTAGTTTCATTCTTTTACAAGTGGTTAACCAGTTTTCCCAGATCTTGGTAGCATTAGCAGTCCTGAGTATCTTATGATCTTCTATAAAGTACATAACTACACTTGATTTCATGGGGATTCTTTCTCATGTTCTGTAACCTTTAAAAGGAACTAACAAATGAGACTTCTGAATAACAAGTGCCATATTAAACTGTAGTTAGTTATACTTTAAAATATCTACTTGAAAATAATAAAGAAAAAATCTATTATTGTTTCAAGCTTAAAAAGTATTTTCCCTATTTTAAATCTAAGACATTATATTTCTTAATGAAAAGTTTTAATATAAAAAATAAATATACTTCTCTATAAAGATATCACTCAAAATTATTAAAGCTAATGTTCAAATATATTTATTTTGATCTGTATTCATTAATTGAAAACAATAAATTTTTCTTTGTATATATACACAATATATTAATATATCTATATTAATTTAACCATCATACTGCAACTGATATTTTTATTCTGTAGTTTTACTTAACATTGTAGTATTTGCACTTCCCCAAGCCATTAAACCTGTATTTATTAATATCATCTTGCTGTGATAAGCTTTCCCATCATAATTATTTACTATACATTATTTAATCATTTGCTATTGTTGAACAATTAATTTTTTATTTAAACATTATACAATTTTATAATAAACATCTTTGTGCATTTAGCCTTTTATATATCTCTTGTTGTCTCTTTTTATAAACTCATA
>NW_011495080.1:11652362-11656764 GCF_000754665.1 Bison bison bison | reverse complement strand
GGACAGCCACTCCAGTACTCTTGCCTGGAAAATCCCATGGATGGAGGAGCCTGGTGGGCTGTAGTCCATGGGGTCGCTAAGAGTCCGACACTACTGAACAACTTCACTTTGCCTTTTCACTTTCATGCACTGGAGAAGGAAATGGCAACCCACTCCAGTGTTCTAGCCTGGAGAATCCCAGGGATGGCGGAGCCTGGTGGGTTGCTGTCTATGGGGCTGCACAGAGTTGGACACGACTGAAGCGACTTAGCATAAGCAGCAGCAAACATTATATGAAAGAACACTTGATTTAGCAGGTTTCAACTCCTATTATTCAACAATACATTATTCAGTAAATACAAAAATTCCTAGGTGGCCTATTTCAACCTCATTTAGAAGATGTAACTTTTGTTGACTTCATAAAGGATGTGTCTGAAGGAAGGAATGATGTTTTTAAAGCTCCATGGTATTGACTTATTTGGTCATTAACAGTGAGTGAAGTATTGGACTTCGGGGATATCCAGTGCTTTACATCCTGAACTTCAGAGTGTCAGCAGAAGATGTAGGATACTCCAAACTTCAGGGCAGAATGGACCTACTTTATTCATCTGGGTGTGTGTGCTCAGCTGCTTAGGTCATGTCTGATTCCTTGCAACTCTATGGACTGTAGTCCACCAGGTTCTTCTGTCCACAGGATTCTCCAAGCAAGATACTGGAGTGAGTTGCCATGCCCTCCTCCAGGAGATCTTCTCGACCCAGGGACTGAACTGCATCTCATGTCTACTGCTTTGGCAGGTGGAGCCTTTACTTCTAGCACCACCTGGAAAGCCCTATTCACTTTCTAGTGGGGTTTTCTTCTCATAGGCATGAAAATCTTGATGAGATTCATGTTTCCCAGAGGTCTTCCTGGAACTCCTAACTAATGGGCCTGCTTTTCTACAGTGTCTCTTCAAGATAAAGAGCTTTCCCCATGTTACAATGTACTGATTTCAGGCTATGAAAGACCCTCTGCTGCTGGCTACAAACTGCAGTGCACCCGCTGGCTAGAAGTCTCTATCCCACCCACAGGGTGCTTTGACCTGTGCAAGATAATCGCCACCATTAAAAGGGAGTGGGGGGTAGAGACTGAGAACTCAGTGAAAAAGGGGATTTAAAGTCTATCCAATAGAACATATTAAGGATACCCTGGTATTCCTTCTGATTTATCCAGTGTTTGTTTTGAATATATTTTTCTTATATCATTCTTACTTCCAATTCTCTTTCCCCTACAACTAAACAGTAAACACATTAAGATCAAGCCTAGGAACCTCAGAGTTGAGGCCTTATGGGAAAGTCAATAAGAAGGTGATAATGCTAATCAGGTCATACATTTTCAAAATTTATTGTACATATTCTCTCTTCAGGACAGGATTGTGGCAGATTATACCATGCCTTTTTACATTCACTTAAGTGTACTCCAAAGGGACAAAATAAATCTCTTTAGATCAGTGAAAAATAATAAAAAAGATAGTAGATTATCTTTTGGTTCAAAATTTAAGCCTTGAGTTTAAATTTAGTATTCTGCTTATTTTCATCCAAGTGTTATCATGTGAAATTTCAAGAGTGAACAGGGTGTTTGAATAAAAGCTAGTGTTTCTGTTCACATAAGTGCCTGAATATGAGAAGCATTAATTATTTAATTGATAATTCAATAACCTTTAATCAAATAAAAATCTGTCACCACATAATCAGCTTTCTTTATTTAGGGGTAAATACAAAGTACTTTTTTAAAAGTTCTCATATCAAGCATAAGCTAACTTTTGTGATTAATATATAGAAAGGAACAATACCTCTGTTGGTATAAAGGAGATTTTTGAAGACTTTTGAATTCTGCTGTTTTGACTATCCAGCTTTTAGTAGAGCATTTCTCTCAGAGTATAACTAGAAAAACTGGGCAATATACTCAACACAAAACAAACAAAGTCTGCTTTAAGGTTGGGAGAAACAGATTGATGTGAGTCCATCAGATATGTCTGATTTTTAAACAGCACAGTTGAAAAATGAGAGAGACTGATAGGCAACTCCAGAAAAAGAAAAGAAACACTGCAATTTTCTATGTTGTGGGCTTTCACAAATTCTTTTAGATTTAGTCATAACTATTCAAAGCTTTTTATTGCTATTGAAATCGATATTTTAAAATTTTTATTTTTCAGTGCTAGTAATAGAAAATAATTGTCATGTAACAATCTATCTCATAATTATGCTGAACTCATTGATTTTGATAACTTATCACTAGACACTTTCCTACTTGTCTCAAAAAAGAAAAGTTTTATTTCTTACTTGATTATCATTCCCTGGGTCTGGAAGATGCCCTGAAGAAGTGAATGGCTACCCACTGCAGTATTTTTGCCTAGGAAAAATAAGTCCCATAAGAGAGGAGCCTGGTGGGCTACAGTCCATGGGGTCGCAGAGTCAGACACCACTGAGCGACTAACACTTACAATCATCACTGCGTTTATTCCTTTCTCTTTTCTTACTGTTTAAGTTATGGCTTCCACTCAGTTTTCAGGAAAGTGATCATAGTCAATATCCTTTCTCCTTCAGTAGAGAAGTTTTCAATGTTTCCCCATGACATATAATATATGCTGTAGTTTATTGTAGATACCTTTTATTAGAAAGGAAATTTTCCTCTTATCATTAATGTCTTACATTTATTTATAAATAAAGGATGGTGAATCTTCTGAAATGCTTATGAGATTAGGGGATTTTTCTTCTTATTCTGTCCTGTGTTGTGAATTTCATAGATTAATTTTGAAATGTTAAACCCGAGTACATACCTGAGATAAATACAACCTGGTCATGATGTAGTCCCATATTATACAATCCTAGGTTTTAATTGTCAAAAATTTCTTTATATATTTACATTTCTATTCTTGAGAGGATTTTGTTTCTTAGTTTTTTTTTTTTTTCCTTTATCTTGCTGAATAAAGATAATAATAAGAATTAGATATATACCTAATATAGATATCCATATCTTTGTAGATAATAAAGAATATCTATCTATCTATATATATATATATTTTTGGTGTTTGTATGAAAGTTAGAGTGACCTCTGAAAGTAAAATATATTAGGTATTCTGAGAAAAAACTTTTAGCTTAGTTTATTTTCTCTATTGCAATTTGAATTTTTAATGTCCTTAATGTCTGTTCTCATATTTATTAATCATTTTATCCCATTTTTTCTTGCATTTCATTTGATTTTTATAAGTTTCTGAGATGGATACTAATATTATTTTTACTTTGCTTATTCTAGCATATACATTTAAGACTAAACAACTAATATTAATTTTAATTAGTTTTTGCTCATTTCTAACATATACATTTAAGACTAAACATTCCCTTCTAAATATGATATATCATACTTTATCATTCAGTTAAAATGTGGTCTGAAATCAATGTGGTGTTTTTTTGTTTGTTTAGTTTTTGATCCATATGTTATTTAGAAGTGCATTGCTTACTTTCCAAAGATTTGATCAGATTTTTAGTTACATTTGTACTATTGATTTGGCTTAATTTCAGTCTTTTGAGGGCTTCCATGGTGGCTCAGACCGTAAAGAATCCACCTGCAATGTAGGAGATCTGAGTTTGATCCCTAGGTTGGGAATATCTCCTGGAGAAGGGCACAGCAACCCACTCCAGTATTCTTGCCTGGAGAATTCCACATACCGAGGAGCCTGGCAGGCTACCAACAGTGGGATTGCGAAGAGTTGGACATGACTGAGCAGCTAACACTTTTTTTAAGTTTTATGAGATTTGTTGAGACTAGCATTATGACACATTATACAGCCAACTTTGGTAAGGTCCGTCATGGATTTGAGAATAGAAAGATGATGCTGTGAAAGTGCTGCACTCAATATGCCAGCAAATTTGGAAAACTCAGCAGTGGCCACAGGACTGGAAAAGGTCAGTTTTCATTCCAATCCCAAAGAAAGGCAATGCCAAAGAATGCTCAAACTACTGCACAATTGCACTCATCTCACATGCTAGTAAAGTAATGCTCAAAATTTTCCAAGCGAGGCTTCAGCAATACGTGAACCGTGAACTTCCAGATTTCAAGCTGGTTTTAGAAAAGGCAGAGGAACCAAAGATCAAATTGCCAACATCCACTGGATCATGGAAAAAGCAAGAGAGTTCCAGAAAAACATCTATTTCTGCTTTATTGACTATGCCAAAGCCTTTGACTGTGTAGATCACAATAAACTGTGGAAAATTCTGAAAGAGATGGGAATACCAGACCACCTGACCTGCCTCTTGAGAAATCTATATGTAGGTCAGGAAGCAACAGTTAGAACTGCACATGGAGCAACAGACTGGTTCCAAATAGGAAAAGGAGTATGGCAAGGCTGTATATTGTCACCCTGCTTATTTAACTTATATGCAGAGT
>NW_011495080.1:11627254-11652262 GCF_000754665.1 Bison bison bison | reverse complement strand
CAGTTGTCACCCTGCTTATTTAACTTATATGCAGAGTACATCATGAGAAACGCTGGGCTGGAAGAAGCACAAGCTGGAATCAAGATTGCCAGGAGAAATATCAATGACCTCAGATATGCAGATGACACCACACTTATGGCAGAAAGTGAAGAGGAACTCAAAAGCCTCTTGATGAAAGTGAAAGAAAAGAGTGAAAAAGTTGGCTTAAAACTCAACATTCAGAAAACGAAGATCATGGCATCTGGTCATGGCAAGTAGATGGGGAAACAGTGGAAACAGTGTCAGACTTTATTTTTCTGGGTTCCATAATCACAGATGGATGGCTGCAGATGGTGACTGCAGCCATGAAATTAAAAGACGCTTACCCTTTGAAAGAAAAGTTATGACCAACCTAGATAGCATATTCAAAAGCAGAGACATTACTTTGCCAACAAAGGTCCATCTAGTCAAGGCTATGGTTTTTCCAGTGGTCATGTATGGATGTGAGAGTTGGACTGTGAAGAAAGCTGAGCGCCGAAGAATTGATGCTTTTGAACTTTGGTGTTGGAGAGGACTCTTGAGAGTCCCTTGGACTGAAAGGATATACAGCCAGTCCATTCTGAAGGAGATCAGCCCTGGGATTTCTTTGGAAGGAATGATGCTAAAGCTGAAACTCCAGTACTTTGGCCACCTCATGCAAAGAGTTGACTCATTGGAAAAGACTCTGATGCTGGGAGGGATTGGGGGCAGGAGGAGAAGGGGATGACAGAGGTGAGATGGCTGGATGGCATCACTGACTTGATGGACATGAGTCTGAGTGAACTCCGGGAGTTGGTGATGGACAGGGAGGCCTGGCGTGCTGTGATTCATGGATTCACAAAAAGTCGGACACGACTGAGTGACTGAAATGAACTGAACTGAACTGACCTGAACTGATAAACCCTTAAGTTATTGAGTTGTTCTATATTTGCCAATTATGTCATGTTTCTTAATCATTTTGTTCAATTTTTCTATAGCTTACAGATGTTTCATCTTATTTTATCAGATGCCTTGACATCTTGAGAATTGTGTGGCTCTCATATTTTGGGATATCTCTAGCTCTGTTTTTAGTTCTGATAGTTGATATTAATGTCTCCAAATTTAGAATTGTTATATATTCTTGGTGAGTGAATATAGTATTTTTAAATGTCCCATTTTATCTCTAATAATGCTTCTTGTCTTAAAATCAACTGTGTCTGATATGCATAGTTAAAACAAAGTTTGATTAGTCTCCATGTATTATATATTTTTCAAACCTTTGATTATCAAATTTTATTTATTTTTATACTTGAGGTCTATTTCTTGTAAGAGGAAAAAAAAAGAAAGTCTCCAAAACAACAGAATACCATCAAGCTTTTTTCTTCCTGTGCCTCTTGGGTTATGAATATCATGCAAGCTATAAGTAATAACAAAAGTAATGGTACCTATTTATAGATAGCAGTGGTGTATAATATATTTATTTATAGAAGTTATAAAGTATTACTTCTGAGAAATAACAACATGAATTTTATTTTGTATGCTCTAAAACTGTCATTATTATTTCCTCACATAAATATGTCATGTTAAATGTTTAACAATTTAGTAAAAATAGCTCTTCAGTTTAAATTTTATAAAAAGTTATTTTAAATAATGATTTTATGCAGTAGCTTTACAACGGGATTTCTTATCATGGATTCCTCATAGCTAAAGTGGCTTTTTCTTTATCTTTCTCTAGTTCTCCAAATATGATATCATTGTTTCCTAATTAAAATGATTTAATATCTCTCAGTTTGTTATGTGGCAGTGCCCAATTTCTTTAACATGTGAAAAAATCTATATCCCCCATGATATAGCTGCCTATAGCTCCTAATTCTTCTTATTAATTCCTTAATCCTAAATTGCAGTTCTTTGAACAAAGCACGTGCATATAAGTGCTTTGAACAATCTAATTCTCACAACCAGCAGAGCTGTTTTCATGCTCCTCCTAAGATGGATCCTTTTTTTTTTTTTTTTTTTTTGTCCACCACCCAGAACCAGTATAGTTTTGGGGAGAAGCAGTATTTGACCACATCTCTCTTCACCATTCTGACATATGTGAACCCAAACATATCACCACCAAATATCCTGTACTTGTTTCTATTATTAACATTTATTAAACTCTACATAATTCCCTTATCTGTCCAACAGAATGATTTTGAAGGCAAAGATTATATTTTTAATCTTTGTATTTTTAATTTCTAATGCCTACATAATAGAGCAGTTTCTCTAAAATGGAAGAATTCTTTCTAAGATAAGAAGTCATGGTATGCTGCTAGCAGCTCTGGCTTGGCATATGAGTTGCCAGTCAAATGTATAATTTACACAGGCTTCTCTGAGAGTATGTAAACTCCTTGAGACTGAGAAAACCACTGTCTCTAAAATGTCTTAGCTTCTATATCTAGCTTGTCACAGATCCCATTGTGATTGTCCTGACTAGTCTTTCAGTCTCTTCATACATGTAACTAGCTCTTTGCTGTTTTTTTTTTAATTAGTTTTTATTGGAGTATAATTGATTTACAATTTTATTTTAGTTTCCGCTGTACAGCAAAGTGAATAAGTTATGCACATACATATATCCACTCTTTTTTAGATACTGTTCCCATATAGATCATTATACAATTTTGAGTAGACTTCTCTGTGCTGTATAGTACCTTCCTATTAGGTAGCTATTTTATATACAGTAGAGTGTATATGTCAGTCCCAATATCCCAATTTATCTTTCCCCATTTCCCTCTCGGTAACTATAAGTTTGCTTTCTACATTTGTGACTCTGTTTCTGTAAATGAGTTCATTTGTACCATTTTTTTTAAGATTCCACATATACATGATATTGTGATATGTGTCTTTCTTTGTCTGACTTACTTCACTCTATGAAATCTCTAGGTCCATGTCACTGCAAATGACATATTTTGTTCTTTTTTGTGGCTATATGTACATCTTCTTTATCTGTTCCTCTGCTGATGGAGATTTAGGTTGCTTCCATGTTCTGGCTATTGTAAATAGTGCTGCAGTGAACATTGAAATAAATACATCTTTTCAAATTATGGATTTCTGTGGATATATGCCCAGGAGTAGGATTACTGGCCTTATGGTAGCTCTATTTTTATTTTTTAAAGGAATCTCCATACTCTTCTCCACAGTGGCTACACCAATTTACATTCCCACCAACAAAGTAGGAATGTTCCCTTTTCTCCTTACCCTTGCCAGCATTTAATTGTTTGTAAATTTTTTTGACACAGCCATTCTGCTTGGTGTGAGGTAATACATCATTGTAGTTTTGATCTGCATTTCTATGATAGTGATGTTGAGCATCTTTTCAAGTGCCTCTTGGCTATCTGTATTTCTTTGGAGAAATGTCTATTTATATCTTCCACCTATTTTTTGATTGGGTTGTTTTTTTGATATTGAATTGCATGATCTGTTTGTATACTTTGGAGATTAATCCCTAGTTAGCTGCTTAATTTGAAAATATTTTGTCCCATTCTGAGGATTACCTTTCATTTTGTTTATGGTTATCTTTGCTGTGCAAAACTTTTAAGTTTAATTAGGTTCCATTTGTTTATTTTTGTTTTTATTTTCATTACTCTAGGATGTGGATCAAAAAAGATCTTGCTGTGATTTGTGTCAAAGTGTGTTCTGCCTGTGTTTTCCTCTAAGGGCCTTACATTTAGGTCTTTAATCCATTTTGAGTTTATTTTTGTGTATGGTGTTAGAAAATGTTCTAGTTTCATTCTTCTACATGTAGATGTCCAATTTTTTCAGCACCACTTATTGAAGAGGCTGTCTTCTCCATTCTCGCCCCCTTTGTCATAGATTAGGTGACCGTAGGTACCTGGGTTTATGTTTGGACTTTCTATTCTGTATCATTGATCTATATTTCTGTTTTTGCACCAAAACCATACTCTTTTGATTACTGTAGCTTTTCATATAGTCTGAAGTCAGGGAGCCTGATTTTTACAGCTCTGATTTTCTTTCGGAAGTTTGCTTTGATTGTTCGTGGTCTCTGTGTTTCTATACAAATTGTAAAATTTTTTGTTCTATTTCTGTGAAAAATGCTGTTGCTGGGACTCACTCTCTTTAGTTGAAACTCATTAAACTTGAAAGTGAGAGTAGCTCAGTTGTGTCCGATGCTTTGGACCCTATGCAGTATAGACTGCCAGGCTCCTTTGTCCACGGAATTCTCCAGGCCAGAATACTGGAGTGCGTAGCCATTCCCTTCTCCAGGGGATCTTCCCAACCCAGGGATCAAACCCAGGTATCCTGCATTGCAGGCAGATCCTTTACAGTCTGAGCCACCAGGGAAGCCCAAGAATACAAGTTGCTCATTATTTGACAGATAGAGAGGCCTGGTACATAGTTCTCATCTTGGATACGGTATAGGTAAGTTACTAACAATTATGTGAGTTTCCACAGGTCAGAATTCTCAGACTTACTCAGGTCTAGCTAGAGGAAAACTCACAAAAGCACTGTTAATTCTTCTCTGGTACTAGGGATTGAAGCCGGGTCTCCCGCATTGTACGCAAACGCTTTACCGTCTGAGCCACCAGGGAAGTTCAACTTCACTACTGCAAAGCAATTCCTTTGTATAAGGGAATTAGAGCATTTTGGAGAAAGAAAGATACCATCTCCTTAAACAAGAAAGGAAAAATTGTCCCTCCTATTACTAATTTCCCAGGGCAAGTTCGCAGAATCATGAGAGTATACGCTTTGTTTTATAGAATGACCTGAAGTAAGTGGATTTTCAGGATAAAATTTTAGGGTCAATTCCCAATTTCCTAATTTATCTTGTCTAAAGCTACAATCAGAACATAGAAGTAATCAGGACAGAATCTTAGCATTTGCTAATGTAGCTAATGAGGACTATTGATGCTTAACTAGTAACACCAAACACAAGATCCTAAGTGGCTCTATTGCACAGTTTTCCTCCCATCCTTTCAGAGAATTTCAACTACTGCTCATATTGATAATTACTATGATGCATTCAAAAAGGTCACAAGATGTTAAAGACGTATCCCTTACTTGACAGAGCAGATTTTCCAGTTACAGAATGTGTCATTTTTCTTTGATCTCAAATATAAGTGTTAACACTTAAATGTCTTGATATTCTCCAGTCTTCAAATTTACATTTTTATTTGTGATTAAACAAGATACTTAGAAGTCCATGAAATGTGTTTAATAATTTACATACTTATATATAATTTTGATATTTTTCAGAATTTTATGTGACATCTATTTTCATGAGATCACAAAGAAATATCTCTTTAATATATATTTTTATTTTCAAATCGTATACTTCTCTGAATTTTTGAACACTTTGTTCTGTAAAATATACTGAATCATGAGATTCCATGCATAATAGAGAAGGTGACATATTTCAAGAGTAAAACTGCTGACCACAATCCCCAAAAGAAGCAAATGAGAATTCCACACTGGCAGGTCACTGGGAATAACAAACAAGACTACAGTGTATTTTATAGTTTGGCAACATGTAAAACATCACTTGCTGCCTTCAGGGCATTCCCACTAGGATAGAGCAGCAATGACTTGCTGACAGCCCTTTCTTGTATGATCATGGAAATATCCTAGGTTATTTCCATTGTTTATAGGCATCATTTAAGGGACTGCAGCTGTGGTTTCACTTGAGCTTTCCACCTGTCATATGGTAATTGCCTTAGAATGAACACTCTCTAAAAGGAAGCAGAGATTCTTGAGATGTATTTGGCCCTAGTTTAGTCAGAGATGTACATAAATGTGCTTATTTTCCCATTAAGAAGAGAAGCATACAGGAATGCACCTCAACCCCTGACAGATGGTGATAGAAACTCATCAGTTACCCTCAAGCTGCCTTGCCATAATCCTAGTGAAAAAAAATTTATCTACTGGTTAGATTTATAGCATTTAAATTATGATACCTTTTAAGTAAAGGCCAGAATTATCATCAGGGAGAGATGGATCAACTGTGTTATCCATTATATAACCAAATGTTGAAGGTGAAACCTTGTATTTAGAATTTTAAATGAAATAAAGAAGCTGTAAGACAGGTTTCATCTCCCAAAATTATCCAATAAAATCATTAAACCTTTTGAGTAGGGGTAAAATTATAAATAGAAAGGCAGAGTGGCAATAATTATAGCTTTATCCATATACTTAATTGGAATGAAACTCTTAAATCATGCATCATGAAGTAGTATGATTTAAGAATTTCATTCCCATTAAATGTGCATTTTAGGTTTTCATCTTAAGTGCAAACATTAAAGCTCAGCTAAATGTTATGATTTAACATGAGAACTAAAATAGATAAAATGAAAAAATAGGCCAAAATTGAGAAGAGAATACTCTCCTTGTTACCACTTTAGTTTCTATGGCAGAGAGTTGGAAAAACAATGTCCCTTAGTTAAAAAAAAAAATCTATACGTGTATTATTACTGAAAACTTTTAGACATAGATCACTTAAATTAGATATTCTTAAATACCTATTGTTCACATGCCATTGGTGTATTAAAAGGAATATAATAGAATTTATCTAAGAATGATAAAAATGGACTCATAAGAGGACTCAAGAAGTCAGGTTTTGTGAATCTTAATTTTAAGAGGTTTAAATAAATACTATGGAAAAGAGGATAGAAGAAGATTAATTGGGACTCAGAGAATCAAGTGAGGCTCTTTAGAGAATACTTCACTTGGGTTTGAGTTATGAAAAATCAGTAAAATTTCTACTGGCAGAGAAAAAGATTTCAGGTGGTGATGATTTCAGCAATGCCCAGAAGAGTCGGAGCATCAGGCATATCCTGGAAGTAGAATAAGAACAGCCTTACTTATCTTTTCTTATCCTAAGAAAATAGTCTTTATTAAATAGTGATGAAGAGCTAAAAAAGGGACAAATATGCTGTGGCCTTCTTCATAATGATGCCTTTTGGCAATTGTTGTGGAATGAATTATGTTTCCCCCCTTAAAAAAAACATTAAATTTCTAATCTCCAGTATCTATAAATGTTCCCATAGGGCCTTTGCAGATGATCAAGTTAAAAGGAAGTCACTAAGGTAGACCTAAATCCAATAACAACTGGCTTTCCCAGGTGGCTCATTGGTAAAGAACCCTCCTATCAAGGCAGTAGACACTGGTTCAATCCTGGGTCAGGAAGATCCCCTGGAGAAGGAAATGGAAATCCACTCCAGTATTCTTGCCTGGAAAAATCTCATGGACAGAGGAGCCTGGCAGGCTACAGTCCATGGGGTCACAAAGAGTCAGACATGACTTACTGACTAAACAACAGCAACAACAAATCCAGTATGACTGGTGTCCTCATAAAAAGGGGAAATTTAGGCAGAAACAGATACATACAACAGGGAAGATGATGTGAAGATATGGAAAGAGTACCATCTACAAGTCAATAAATGCCCAAGTCTACCAGAGACTCATGGAATAGGTTTTCCCTCACAGCCCTTGAAAGTAATAGATCTTACTGATGCCTTGATTTTACATTTTCAGCCTCCAGAACTATGAGGCAATATACATTTTTGTTGTTTAAGCCACCTTATTTGTGATGCCTTGTTTTTGCATCTTTGGGGTATGAATACAGCTCTGTGTGTGTGTGTGTGTGTGTGCTCACTCAGTCACATTTGACTCTTTGCAACCCCACGGAACTGTAACCCACCAGGCTTTTCTGTCCATGGGATTTTCCTGGCGAGAATTACTGGAGTGGGTGGCCATTTCCTGCTCCAGGGGATCTTCCTGATCCAAGGATCAAATCCGGGTCTTCTGCATTGCAGGTAGATTCTTTACCAACTGAGCCACCACCAGGAAATACAGTTTTACTGTGGATTATGGATGTAAGGGGCTGAAACTGAAGGCAGAAAAAACAGTTTTGAAAAAAAACTCATTCCTAAACTAATTGGATTAATTTAGGAGTGAGTGATTATGTCATAAGATTTAGGAATGGAAAAGTTGGCCTATGATGAGAAACATTGTAATAAAGAATATTAGGATTTTTAGTAAGTTAATTGTATGATTGATATATTTAAATGTCATTAAAGTTGCTCTCCAGATGTATCTCTTTAGTGACAGTTACCCAACTTTGTACCCAAATCTTCTATTCTGCAATGATTATCATCTTGGATTCTAGCCACCTCTCTTTTTTGAAGACTTTATTTGGAGCAATTTTAGATTCACTATGAAATTAAAAAGAAAGCATAGAGATTTCCTAAACACCCTCTGCCCCAAACATGCATAGCCTCCTTCACTATTAACATCTCCCACCATCGAGGTACATTTTTTATAGTTGATGAACCTACATTACACATCATAATCACCCATAATTTACATTATAGTTCACTCTTGGTGTTGTAGTTCTGTAAATTTCAGGGAATGTATAATGGCATATATACTTCATTTATAGTATCTTGCAGAGTACTTTGACTGCCCTAAAAATCTTCTGTATTCTGCCTATTCATCCCTCAGCCCCAAGCAACCAGGGATAGTTTTTACTTTTCCAGAATGGCATAAAGTGGGATCATAGTATGTAACTTTTTCAGACTGACATCTTTCACTTGGTAATAGCATTTAAAGTTCCTTTATGTCTTTTTATGACATTATATCTCATTTTCTTTTATTACTGAATAAATTCCATTGCCTGGATATACTACACTTGGGGCTTCCCAGATGGTGCTAGTGGTAAAGAACCCACCTGTCAATGAAGGAGATGTAAGAAACATGGATTTGATCCCTGGGTCAGGAAGATCCCCTGGGGAAGAGCAAGACAGCTCACCCTAGTATTCATGCCTGGAGAATCCCATGGAAAGAGGAGTCTGATGGGCTAAAGTCCATGGAGTTACAAAGAGTTGGACATGACTAAAGTGACTTAGTACCCACATACTACAGTTTACTTATCCCTTCACCTACCAGGGGACATCTTGGTTGCTGCCAAGTTTTAGCAGCTATAAATAAATCTGCTATAAATAAATCTGCTATAAACATCTGTGTGAAGGTTTTTGTGTAGACATGAATTTTCAACTCATTTGGGTAATTAAATATCAAGTCGTACAACTGCTGGATCATATAGTAAGAGTTATGTTTAATTTTGTAAGAAATCACCAAATCATCTTCCAAAGTAGCTATACCATTTTGCATTTATGCCAGTAACGGGTGAGAACTCCTGGTTCTGCATCCTGGCCAGTATTTGGTATTGACAGTGCTTGGGATTTTAGCTGTTCTAATAGCTGTAGGGTGGTATCATGCTGTTGTCTTAATTTGCAGTTTGCTTATGTTATGACATGAAAGGTGGAACATCTTTCTATACCCTTTCTTGCTATTTAGATATCTACTTTGGTGGAATGTCTTTTCAGACATTTGTGCCCATGTAGAAACTTGCACATAGATGTTTATGGTAGTAGGTTTTTTCATGATTTCTAAAACTTAAAAGCAACAAGTATGTCCCTCAATGGGTGAATGGATAAACACTCTATGGTATAGACATTACAAAATAATATTTTTCAATAATAAAAAGAAATAAGCTCTCTAGCCATGAAAAGACATGGAGGAACCTGAAGTACATATTAATTGGTGAAAGAAGCTAAACTGAAAAAAGCCACCTTCTGGTATGATTCTAGCTATACAACTTTCTGAAAAAGGTGAAACTATGGAGATAGTATAAGGATCAGTGGCTGGAGAAAGGGATGAACAGGTGGAGCATAGTCATTTTTTTTGGAAGTTAAACTAATTAGGATAATGTAATGAATACAGGTCATTATGCATACATTGAAACTCACAGAATGTACAACACAAAGAGTGAACCCTAATGCAGACTATGGACTTCAGCTAATAATAGCGTACCAATATTGATACATCAAATGTAATTAAGGTATCACAATAATGCAAGATATTGACAAGTGGGTTAATCATGAGAAGGCATGAGGAGGTATACAAGAACTCTCTGTACTGTCTGCTCAGTATTCTATAAAATTAAATATCCTCTAGAAATTAAAATCTAATTAGAAATGAAACACCCAAAAGACCCAGATGTTGCCATGATCTGAAGCTGCACATGTACACAAGGCCTTTTATGTCCCTTTGTTGTTGCCTGGGATGGGACCTACAATAAGGGCTTGTGCACACCAGGTATGTGAGCTTCCCTGGTGGCTCAGTGGTAAAGAATCCTCCTGCCAATGCAGGAAATGTGGGTTCAATCCCTGGGTTGGTAAGACCCTCTGGAGAAGGAAATGGAAACCTACTCCAGTGTCCTTGCCTGGAGAATCCCATGGATAGAGGAGCCTGGAAGGCTACAGTCCGTGGGGTCACAAAACTGTCCAGCATAACTTGGGGACCAAACAACAACTCCACCAAATACAGCAGACATTCTGTGTGTGTCCTTTGAAAGTTAGCACTTTCTAAGACAATTTAGCCATTCATTTATCCATTAACGTTATCTATTTAGTAACTGTTAATTGAGCACATCTATGAGTCTGATATCCATTGTGGATACATAAAGATGTGTGTGTGTGTGTGTGTGTGTGTGTGTGTACCATCACCAATCTGTAAGCTCTTTTGGTAAAAACAGATGTGAATGTCTGTCTGTTTGTATGATATATAGACTTACATATATGCCTATAAACAACTCAAAAGTGATAGGAAGAGAATACTTAATCATTAAATATTTGTAAAACTATTATTTGAGTTGTTCTTTATAGAGTACTGCTGGAAGAACACGCTTCTGGAGTATTTCAAATATCCAAAGAGAACATGTAAGCTATAATTAAAACAACTAAGAATAATGATATAGGAAAACACATGGACTTTTTTCTGTACCAGAGACACAGATTGGGTTTGAAGACAGTGCCTGTCTTAAGATGGATTACTTCATTTAGCTTTTCCTATTGTCTTCAAGGATAACTGGAATGAAGGGCATTTAAAAACTCAAGAATTGAAAAGTTAAAAAAAGTAAAGAATAGAGATGCCATGATGCCTATTATTGAAAAACAGTAAGCAGGAATTTAGGGTTCATTTGAGAAAGTACTTGTGGAATGTACTGTCTTCTAAGTTCACTAAAAGTTACAGGGTATTTCTGTTTTGTTTTAATATTAAAATAATGTACATAAACTAAGTTAAGTTGAGAAGATGCTGAATGCTTTTATTTTTTCCCCTTCGATTTGCTGGAAACCAATGTACATCATTGAGAGGATGGTGCATGATTTAACATTATCCGATCCCGGGAGCCAGCATGAGGAACTCCGCCCATGACAAAGGTCATGAGGAAGGAGGCTCGGCATACGCAAAGGCGGGATCGAGCTTCAGGAGTCCCCCTGGAAATTCTCGAGCATATACCCCCAAAACCAGAGTCTGCCTACTTTCTGCTTTGTGCTTTCACCTACACGTCTGACTTTACGGGGGGCTGTCCCCCACTACCTCTCTGAAAAAACAGTTAGCTTACAGCTCCAGTTAATAAGTCCTGGGTGTGACAGTGTTTCAACCTACAAACTCCTTTGGAAGTCCTCTAGCCTGCCTGAATAGGTTTTTCTGGCCACATGTGATTGTTCAGAGCCTCCCAACTGTGAGAGGCGGGAGATGTTCTAAACTGTCTAAACACAGATTCCTTTGAGTAGTTAAAAGATTGATTAGAAATTGTATTGGTGAAGGGTTTTTCACTTATTGGGCCAATGTTTGCTGCTAAGTCTCCATATCCCTTACCTGCTGTGTCCCTGGCAGTGTATTGATTAATATAATTGGTGTAAGTAGTAGCTTTAATGTTTGTAACCTTGGACCCTTGAGTTAATTCTTTTCTTCATTGAGCCCACCACACCTTTGCCCTATAGGAATGCAACTTTATCTAATGCTTTTGGAGGGTGTCTCCTGACTTTGGAATAATGACCTTTAGAGAAAATAAGTTTCTTAAAATGTTAACAGGCTTCCTGGCCAGAAGATGATGTAAATCACCTGAACTTTTGCATATGATAAGTTTGAAAGTCTGGCTTCGATTAGGATCAGGAACTGCTGTCCTTGCATGACTCCACCCCTTCCCCCATTATCCTCTATGCACAACTTAAGGTATAAAAACTACTTTGGAAAATAAAGTGTGGGCCTTGTTCACCGAAACTTGGTCTCCCCATGTCGTGCTCTCTCTCACTCTGGCTGAGTCTCTATCTGGAGTGCGGAACCCACCATGCTTACTAATTATGCTTGGGCTTCTAAGATCCAACCGGGGAGGCCTCAGTGTCTCCTCTCCTTCAGGAGAACGGAAGGATGCCTGCAGCCTATGTAAGTGGTGCAAACTTCTTGTCTTGAAGTTTTATTGGTCTCCCGCGTAAACCAAGCTACTCAGCCTCTTTTCTCCACTGAATTTCCTCACTGAGCTATCCTCATTCTATTACTCTTTATATCTTTGATAAATATTTAAATAAATAGGTCACCTATGCCGTCTCTCCTTCGAATACCCTGGATCAGCCAGAGCTGGACCCCAGCAATCCATAGAAAGTTTAAAATATATCAATTCTTGGGCTGTACCCAGACTTACTGAATCAAAATCTTTAGAAGGTATTTAAAATAAACAAATGACTCTTCACCCAGTCAGCTCTTCACTCTTCACGCAACCCAGTCAGCTCTGGCGTCACTGACTTGCTTTCTCTTTGCTGGACACATTAACCATCCTCTAACTTCAAAGATTTTTGTGCAGCTTAATAAGACTTACCCTTCATCTCCTTCAGGTCTTCTCAAAGGTGCCCTTTTCAGTAAGACCTCCTTGTTCACTCTTTTAATATATAAATACTTCCTTGATCATCCTATGTGACTGAGCATGTGTGTGCATGCTCGGTCATGTCTGAGTCTTTCAACCCCAGGGATTGTAGCCTGCCAGACTCCTCTGTCCATGAAATTTTCCAGGGAAGAATACTGGAGTGGGTTACAAGTTTCCTACTCCAGGGGATTGTCCTGGCTAGGGATTGAATTCATATCTCTTGAGTTTCTTGCATTGGCAGGTGAATTCTTTACCAGTAGCAATACCTGGGAAGCCCTCTGATCAGCCTGTTTAAAATACCAAATGTTCCTTTCCAGCACTGCCAGTTCTCTTTCCCGGCTGTATTTTTCTCTATAGCTCTTACCATCAGGTATGTCATCTGTTTCACTGTCCAGCTATCTACACTAGAATGTGTAGAGAAGAAGGGAGGGAGTCGAGGAGGGAAAGAAGGAGAAAAGAGAAGAAAGTAAAAATGAGAAAACCAAACCTTAGAGGAAATCTCAGCTAGCTGAGGTTATCACAAGTACCTGCCAAACCAAGTGAGTGAGTGAAGTCGCTCAGTCATGTCTGACTTTTTGCGACCCCATGGACTGTAGCATACCAGGCTCCTCCAGTGAAATATGACTAACCTAAGATTCATGTATGAGAGTTTATATATGATTTTGAAACTCATAATTATTGTTCCTCTCTAATTTTGTTATCATAATAGCATCTCAGAACATATTTGAAGTGAACTGAAGTGAAAGTCGTTCAGTTGTGTCTGACTTTTTGAGACCCCATGGACTATATCCATGGAATTCTCCAGGCCAGAATACTGGAGTGGGTAGCTTTTCCCTTCTCCAGGGGATCTTCCCAACCCAGGGACTGAACCCAGGTCTCCTGCATTCCAGGAGGATTCTTTACCAGCTGAGCCACAAGGGAAGCCCAAGAATACTGGAGTGGGTAGCCTATCCCTTCTCCAGCAGATCCTCCCAACCCAGGAATCAACCTGGGGTATCCTTCATTGCAGATGGATTCTTTACCAACTGAGCTATGAGGGAAGCCCCTCAGAACATGTTTATTTTCATTATATTCATGTTATTCTGTGAGGGGATCTATATGGATTTGAGATAAATTTATCCATTGGGGTCACTCAGGTAATGTTATATTTAAGTAGAGAAAGATGTTTTTAAGTCAAGGAAAATTGGAGCTTGGTTAATGCTGATTCTCAACCAGAGTTGGGTCAAACACAAAGATAGTATTTTACTTTACCAAAGCTGACCAGACAGGGAATGTTTGAATTTGTTTGTCAGGGCTATTTTTAATAGGTCTGTCTGAAAAGCACATTTCAACAATAGATTGATCCCCTTGGCATTTTATATCTTTGGCTGAGCTGCTTTAGGTTAGAAATTAAAACATCCCATTATATAGCTACCAAATTGAGTTCAGTGCTTCTGGCATTTAAGCTTGTTTAAAAGTCCTGCAAAGAGTATCTGTTTTGTAAATGTCTTTTGTAGAAATGGATGAAATAGTGAGTTAGGATCTTAAGATAAAAGAAAGAAAAGCTTGTGTAGAATAATACAGATACAAATTTAATCTCATAACAAATTTAACACAGCAGCAAACCTGAGTTTTGAAAGATCAAAATAGGTTATAATTTCATTTAGGAAGATGTTACTTTGTGCCTTTCTTGTTTAGAACTAAAACATTTCTGTGCAATTTAAGAAAGTTGGTCTCTTCATACTATACCACAGTTTTATGATTTTTGTTTTTGCAATGTTTAATTCCTTTTCTTGGATGGACAAATTATCCTTGTGTGCCCTGCAGCCAACTGTAATGATTTCCACTGACTGCAGTAATGAGGGCAGAGATGATTAACTTTAGGCCTTTCTCTCTCTAAAGTCAGCAAACAAGTTACCAGCAAAATGTATACTTTGTGTTTTATATATGTATATATATATATATAGTTTTTGTTTTTATGTGTGTGTGTGTGTGTGTGTATATATATATATAGTCAAACAAGCAAGAATATTCTTATCTTCCCTCCCAGCAAGAGTTAAAAAAATCGCTAAACCACCAGCACGGTTATTGCCAGTTGGCCAGAGGACCAGGTCACTTGCACGTCCTCCCTCAGCACGTAGAGGGTATTTGCATACTTGGCTGCATTCTTGAAGGACAGATGCTCTGGTGATCCTGATCTCAGTGGGATGCAGAGGCCCTATCTTCTACAGCTTTACTTTAGCCCATTTTAAACAAAGAGTTAAGCTAGAATATAGAACTCTTTCAAGAAAAAAAAAATGTGATAATTCAGATGTATAAAAGCTAAAGTAAACATTATTTTACCCCTGGACCTAAGATGTACCTTTTAACTTAATAGTCTTTGATCGTGAGATGTTTACCTTGTTTTACTGATGGAGGAATAGTGTCTGACTACATGTACTGGATTGTTGTGGCTATTGCTAAAGAAGATCTCCTCTGCTCTAGATGATTCTTTTGGTCTTTGCAAAAGAATAAAGTGTTTTTCTAGAGGAGTTTTTACTCAGAATTTGCCTTTGTGCCTCTCCTGGAAAATGCCTGGTAGTTAACTGTACAGATCTGAACTTCTAGGCTTCTATGTATTTTACATTCATTATATTCCTCACACTATTCTTGGTACCATGGGTACAATAAAGAAGTAAAATAAACATGCCCCCGTGTAAGGAAATTTCCAACCTAGTTGTTGAACAAAAGACACCTACAATTATGCAATTACTATGTTGGCTACCTATAGAGTCTTAGAGATACTCCTGTTAGAATATCGCTACATGTTAAGGTAGTCATTTACATAAAAATTTACATATTTTCATCCCTAGTTAGTGACACAAAATTTAATTTATAGTAGATATTTAATATTAGTTATTTTATATGAGAAAAAGTTTTGAATTCTATGAAAAAGAGGTTTAATTTCTTTCATACTAGAGACACATTTTTATGCAATATTTATTTACTCTTTCTAAATATTTGAGGCCATTTTAGGTGAAAGACCAATTAAAAAACTAAGCAATTATTCTTCATTCATCTATCCAACTCATGATTATGTCTTACAGATCCAGAAAATAAATATCAAATCTATTCACTTCTCCACTGTTGTTATCAAATCCATATTGCCATTATCTCTTGCCTGTGTGTGCGTGTTAGTCACTCAATCATGTCCAATTCTTTTTTTTTTTTTTTAAACTTTACATAATTGTATTAGTTTTGCCAAATATCAAAATGAATCCGTCACAGGTTCTTTATGATCCCAAGACTTCTGCAATTCTATATTAAATGGATCACCCTCTTTTCAATGTTTGCTTCTCTACTCCCCCACTGGTGGCAGCTAGTTGAGGTTTCTTTAAATGTTAACCAGAGATTGCTACTCCCTAGATTAGAACACTGGAATGACTCCTATACTTTTAGAATAAAGTCAAACACCTACCTTAACCTGACTAACAAAACCCTGCTCAGTTTGAACCTGCTGTAGCTCTGACTTCATCTTTGTTATTCATCCTTACCATTAAACCCCACACACATTCTGTTCTTTTTCAAAGGCTCATTCCAGCCATACATTCTTTGAACCAGTCGTTTTCCCTTGCATATACCTCTCTCCGACTTTGTTATACCTGGGCTCTTTATTTGATCCTTCATGCTTCAATTTAAATTCTACTTTTGTATCCTTTAGAATGTTGATACTGAGATAAACGAAAGATGCACCCAAGAGTAACTTTATAGTTGGTTAACTATTTTACTTACAAGAATTCTGGAAGGAGGACTATCACAAAGCTAGTTAATGAAGAAGTCCAAATATATCAAGCGCTTGTGCAGCCTCTCTGCCCATTCTTTTTACTTTCTTTTCAAGGTTATGATGCCATCAACAAATCCAAGAATCCTATTCAAGAGTGAATAGATGGATACAATCAATGCTCTTTTAGGCAAGAAGTGCCAGGGGAATGGCTATTAGGTCACTTCCTCAAAGAAATAATTTTGGTAACACAGCATATAGTTGCCATTCATCTCCTTTTTATCACATCACCCAATTTTTATTTCTGGCATAGCATTTATAATCATCTGGGTTTTTTTTTTCTTTTTCTATTTTCTGTTTGTTTAATACCAGTCTCCTTTCATTAAAACGTAAGCTACTGGTAGCTATTTTGTTTATATATGAATTTCCAGAATCTAAAATCATGTCTGGCACATAGTAAGTTTTCAACAGATTATTATTCAGTAGATGAAATAACAATAATAATAAGGGAATGATACTGATATGTGCGAGTGAAAAGATTTCAAATGTTACATAAGTAACATAAACTACTAATACTTGAAAACATCTTTTAAGATTGAACACATATATACCTGTGGCAGATTCATTTCAATATTTGGCAAAACCAATACAATATTGTAAAGTTTAAAAATAAAATAAAATAAAAATTGATAAAAAAAAAGATTGGAAAAAAAAAAAACACAAATTTTTCAAAATTATAATAATGAAAAACAAAAAAAATAAATATCGGTTTAAAAAAATAAAAGAACAAAGCAATCAACCCTGTAGCATATATTCAATTGGTAAAGCCTCTTATAAGTATTGTTACAGAATGATCAATCCAATTTTCTTACTAAGGTGGATGTCATCAAATATGCCTAGAATATGAACTCTGTGATGTAATTTTCAAAATTTCCTTCAATAATTTTTGTAAAATACCCGTGACTTTTCAAGCCTTTTTTTTTTTAATTTTCAGCTAAGTTTTATTGCTAGTGGGAATTGCATATTTTTAAGAACAGTGTTATATGCAGTTGAAGAAGTTGAAGTAAAAGTCGCTCAGTCATGTCCGACTCTTTGCAACTCCATGGGCTATACAGTCCATGGAATTCTCCAGGCCAGAATACTGCAGTGAGTAGTCTTTCCCTTCCCTTCTCCAGGGGATCTTCCCAATCCAGGGATCAAACCCAAGTCTCCCACATTGCAGGCAGATAAGCCACAGGGAAAGCCTTTTTGTTCAATGCAATAGCACTAAGGAAAAAAAAAGTTATGTGGGGTCTGTGACACGTTTTATCTTGCCTGCATGCTAAGTCGCTTCAGTCTTGTCTGACTCTGTGCAGCCCTATGGAGTGCAGCCTTCCAGGCTCCTTTGTCCATGGGATTCTCCAGGCAAGAATACTGGAGGCGGTTGCCATGCCCTCCCCAGGGGTATCTTCCTGGCCCAGGAATCGAACCTGAGGGTACTTTACCTCTAGCGCCACCTGGGAAGCCCTGTTTTACGTTCTTTCTCTCTCTCTAGTTGAGAAGTCGTGTCCAACACTTGCAACCCCGTGGACTGTAGCCTGCCAGCCTCCTCTGTCCGTGGGATTCTTCAGGGAAGAATGCTGGAGTGGGTGGCCATTTCCTTCTCCAGGGGATCTTTCCGACTCAGGAATTGAACCCAAGTCTCCTGCATTGCAGGCAGATTCTTTACCGACTGAACTATGAGGGAAGCCCTTTTTACCTATGTGCCTTTAAAAATTTTTTAGTCATAGCTACTGCCGTTGAACACGTTGGCATATGGATTTGGTGGCATGCACTTAATGTTTTACATTGAAAATATAAACAGGCTTTTAAAGAAAACTCCCAAATGTTTTTTTATACTAGATGCTACCCCTGTTTATGTGCTTATTTCCAATGTTTATTTCTTCATAAATAATTTTGTAGTGTGTTGAATAACAACCGTTGTAGCCTGGCTACAAAGTCATTGTTTCTGTAGATGATACGAGCTAGATGATTTAGTTTGTATAAAAGAGGACAAAACCTAAATATATGTGTATTAAAAATTATCTCTGACATTAAAATAGGTTCAATAGCCGAAGTGTAGCAATTATTATAGCCATATTGAGTCATGGCCTGGCCTATCCGACTGATTTCAAAATCAGTTAATACACATGACCTGGGGAGCATCCATGTCAGGTTTACTACAGTCAGAGAATGGAGATCTCTTACAATTGGACTTCTGGAAATCTTCCTTTTTTAAGGGTCTCATATAATACATTTAAAAAAAAATAGATCTTATATTCCATTATTTATATTTTATTTCCTTCCTAAGTATAATGGATCCAGAAAAAAGAAACTAAGTAGCCATATAGATCAAAATTTACAACAATATTGTTACTCAAATTTGGATTAAATGTCTTTTTAAAGAAATAAATGACAAGGAATGAAGATTCTTCCTCGTTAAAAACATAAGTAATGCGTGGTAGAAAATAATTGAAGTATGAGAAGAGAAAATAATTATGTATTTACTTAATAGAGATAAAGAAAGTAAATTATTATTGAAAGAAAAAATGTTGATTTTTTGAAATATGGCTGAACAGAATCAATACAGAGATATATAGGTATACAGGTATAGCATGGGAGTTATAATAAGGGTTAAAATGATCACTTTCTGGCTTAAGATGTAAAATCTATCAAGGAGTGATGGCAATAATCGTCTTATAGGTATTATGAAGATTTATGTGCAAGTACATAAAAACTGCTTAAAAGAGATCAGGCATGTGGTAAGTGCATTAGGCTTCCCTGGTGGCTCAGACCATAAAGAATCTGCCTGCAATTGGGAGACGAGGGTCAATCCTTGGGTTGGAAAGATCCCCTGGAGAAGGGAATGGGCTACCTACTCCAGTATTCTTGCCTGGAGAATTCTATGCACAGAGGATCTTGGTGGGCTACAGTCCATGGCGTGACAAAGAGTCAGAGATGACTAAGCGACTAATACACACAAGTGCTCACTAAATGTTAGCTATTAGTATTTCCTAAATGCTCTGAATGCTTACTTTTAGAGGAGGGGAAATGGTGATCAAGAATGTTGACTCTGGCTTATGTATTTTCTGAGAATAAAAGCTCTTCACTTAAATGGATCCATAGGAAATAATGTTTTAAGGAAAATTCAGGTTTCAGAAATATTGAGAAATAATGCTGAGGACACGACAATATATGGGGTGTGGGGGTCCCTTTCTAAGGATATGGGAGTTAGAGAGACCATAGTGTTTAGATTTTTGTGGGCAGTGGAAGTGTCAACCTGTGAGTCAAAGGCGAAAAAAAAAAAATCAGAGCACTGCGATGATGGCAGCACACGGCAGGGACCTGTTATTTGGGCATTGACCAAGGAAAACAAGCATGATGATCAGCATCATTAATTTCCTCTCCAGTACTCCTTTGGAGAACAGTAGCTATTTGAACTTTGCAGAATGAGTCTGAGGTCAGGATGAAATGTGCTTTGGTTAGAAGTGGAGCTGGGTACTTCTATAGTCCAGTGGTTAAGGCCCTGCCACTTCCAATGCAGGAAATGTGGGTTTGATCCCTAGCTGGGGAGCTAACATCCTACATGCTCTGTGATTTGACAAATAAATAAACAAATGCTTTCTTAAAAATCCAATTAAAAAAAAAAAAAAGTGGTTCCAAATGATTCCCTCAATCCATCGGTGTTTGTCACAGAGATGGACCCTGTGGTCGCTCGGGACAGGGAGCCGATAGCTCTGGGATAATGTGCTCTCTGTTGGGGATGAATTGTTTGATCGGATCAGTCTGTACACAGTCTGGTCAGCACTCTGCCTAGCCCTGAATCCTTCCAGGTCTCAACATCTCCATCTGGGGAGGGTTTTAGTGATAGTATCCTCTTCATTGCATTTTGGGATGACTAAATGTGTTAACTGATGTAAAGCACTTAAGACAGTGATGGAATATTGTAAGCTGTTGATAAATAAAGCATATTCCAATTTTATTTTCTTTCCTTTAAAAACATTGGTGTAAAGCATAGCAAACACAATACTCAGACGCCACCAGAGAACTACAAACATATGAAACATAAACTTTTCAGAAAAATAAGAAGAGTGCTGTGTCAAAAAGAGTACTGTGCGTACTATTAAAAGGCTTCTGTCTTAATCTTGCCTCCTCTTCTAAGTTCATTATGATTATGATCTGGTAACTTGCCGTCTTCCAGTTTCAGTATCCTTATCTGTGAAACGTCAATTGTCATAAATGCCTTTCTACTTCCTAAGGGAAATGGCAACCCCCTCTAGTATTCTTGCCTAGGGAGTCCCATAGACAGAGAAGCCTGGCGGCCTCCAGTCCATGGAGTGATAACACAGTCAGACACCACTTAGAGACTAAAGAGCAACAACAATTTCCTAAAGGGCTATTAGGGCAAAAGAGACTTGTAAACCGTAAAGTTGTATTTATTACATAGACTTATACTAGAGTAAATGTAACATCATTATTACACATTATTATTAAATTGAAATATTTAATTGTACTTATCTCTACCTGAATATTGGAGATGATAAGGAAACTATTCGATTAATAAATGATAACTGATTGAGATGCATAACTGAGTAAAGATTACCTAAAGAATGCTATAAGAAAATTTCCTTTTCATATGTAGTATATTTATATGTTAAATTTACATGATGCTTTATAATTTTGTTTCTACTGACATTTCATTATTTTCTGAATATCTTTACAAATGTTTGGGGTTCGTACTGTTGTCAGCAGACTGTCCCCAAAGAATGAACTCTTTAAAGAGAAAATACACAGGATGAATCATGCTCTTCTTGTGTATTTATAATACTGTTGGTAGCTTCTTGTACGGGTTTTGTATCTAATGTCTTACACTGCCTGTGGAATGTCAGTGGTAATGCTTAGAACAGTATAGCTTTATTAATTCAGTTTTAACTTATTAATATTTCTTCCCATAAGTTCCATAAGAGAAAATATTCAGGTAGTTTTAGGATAAAGAAAATTTTATTTCTAAGCAGGGCTTCTGAATTATCTAACTATGTTTTTCATATGAAGTGTTAGAAACCTTGGCAAAGAAGAGTGCAGTATATAACTTTGAAGGAAATTATCTGGAATTTTTTTGAGCCCACTTTACTGTAAGTCTTAACTTTATATGTTATTCCTGATTAAAGGAGGAAAGAACAAGAATATTAAAAAGAGTAGACTCCACTAATCACATAATGTTAAACAGAGGCACAGCACCTCACACCTCCCACATATCACTGCAAAATGTAGCGGAAGCAACAATATCTTCAGAGAGGTGAATTACAATAAAATAGATCAAGAGAAAAAATATGATAAATGAGAGTAGAGCTAACAATAATTTTTTAAATGTATCTGGAAGACATAATTACCTCTATGTCTCATTAATCTCCTTCAGTTTCCCTTCCTGCTGAAGAGTAAAGAAACTTTCATTTATTCAAATCTCTTTTGTTTTAAATGGCTTAAATTCACTTTCCAAATTTAATCTACTCTAAAATTAACCACACAGGGTTAATGACTTCTTCACTAAGTAAAAGCTCAGCACACTTAGAGATTAGATCAAAGAGTCTGAGAATGGTTTCTTCCTGGGTTCTTATGGTCAGGGAGGGGTGCCTTGAGCCAGCTGATATCACGGTGATTGATGTTCATCAGTTCAGTTCAGTTCATCACTCAGTCGTGTCCGACTCTTTGCAACCCCGTGAACCATAGCATGCCAGGCCTCCCTGTCCATCATCAACTCCTGGAGTTTACTCAAACTCATGTCCATCGAGTCTGTGGTGCCATCCAACCATCTCATCCTCTGTCATCCCCTTCTCCTCCCGCCTTCAATCTTTCCCAGCATCAGGGTCTTTTCCAATGAGTCAGCTCTTCGCATCAGGTGGCCAAAGTATTGGACTTTCAGCTTCAACATCAATCCTTCCAATGAATATTCAGGACTGATTTCCTTTAGGATGGACTGGTTGGATCTCATTGCAATCCAAAGGACTCTCAAGAGTCTTCTCCAACACCACAGTTCAAAAGCATCAATTCTTCAGCATTCAGATTTCTTTATAGTCCAACTCTCACATACATACATGGCTACTGGAAAAGCCATAGCCTTGACTAAATGGAACTTTGTTGGCAAAGTAATGTCTCTGCTTTTTAATATGCTATCTAGGTTGGTCATAAATTTCCTTCCAATGAATAAGTGTCTTTTAATTTCATGGCTGCAGTCACCATCTGCAGTGATTTTGGAGCCCCCCAAAAATAAAGTCAGGCACAATTTCCACTGTTTCCCCATCTATTTCCCATGAAGTGATGGGATCAGATGCCATGACCTTAGTTTTCTGAATGTTGAGCTTTAAGCCAACTTTTTCACTCCTCTCTTCACTTTCATGAAGAAGCTCTTTGGCTCTTCTTCACTATCTTCCATAAGGGTGGTGTCATCTGCATGTCTGAGGTTATTGATATTTCTCTAAGCAATCTTGTTTCCAGCTTGTGCTTCATCCAGTCCAGTGTTTCTCATGATGTACTCTGCATAAAAATTAAATAGCAGGGTGACAATATACAGCCTTGACGTACTCTTTTTCCTATTTGGAACCAGTCTGTTGTTCCATGTCCAGTTCTAACTGTTATTCATAGGCTTCTGCATTGATGGTGTTGCTTGTCTGCCTGATAATTGCATATGCTGCTGGCAACTGATGCTAAAACCTGTAGCTGGTAACTATGATGTCCTTTCTCTGTTGCCTATGTTTTAAGTCCTTGAATACTGTCTTCTCTCGTCAATATATTACTTTCCTTTTTAACACTGTGTGCTACACATTGAATCAACAAAATTGTAGAAATATCATGGTTTTACACGAAGTTATCTTTCAACATACAACCTTTCTGTTTCTGCCAGGAGATTTGTTGTGCTAGCAATCCAGGATCAACTTAATCAAATTTCAAGGATTGAGTAGATGTAAATCTGAGCCTTAGTTCTTGTGAGTTCTGGATAATCAGTTCAACTCAGTTCAGTCCCTCAGCTATGTCCAAGTCTGTGCAACCCCATGGACTGCAGTATATCAGATGTCCCTGTCCATCACCAAATACCGGAGCTTGCTCAAACTCATGTCCATCAAGTCGGTAATGCCATCCAACCATCTCATCCTCTGTCATACCCTTCTCTTCCTGCCTTCAATCTTTCCCAGCATCAGAGTCTTTTCCAAGGAGTCAGTTCTTCACATCAGGTGGCCAAAGTGTTGGAGTTTCAACGTCAACATCAGTCCTTCTAATGAATATTCAGGACTGATTTCCTTTTGGATTGATTGGCTGGATCTCGTTGCAATCCAAGGGACTCTCAAGAGTCTTCTCCAACACCACAGTTCAAAAGCATCAATTCTTCAGCACACAGCTTTCTTTGTAGTCCAACTTTCACATCCATACATGACTTCTAGAAAAACCATAGCTTTGACTAGATGGACTTTGTAGGCAAAGTAATGTCTCTGCTTTTTAATATGCTGTCTAAGTTGGTCATAACTTTTTCTCCAAGGAGCAATAGTCTTTTAATTTCATGGTTTCAGTCACCATCTACAGTGATTTTGGAGCCAAAAAAAAATAAAGTCTGCCACTGTATCCACTATTTCCCCATCTATTTGCCATGAAGTGATGGGACAAGATACCACAATCTTTTTCTGAATGTTGACTTTTAAGCCAATGTTTTCACTCTCCTCTTTCACTTTCATCAAGAGGCTTTTTAGTTATTCTTTACTTTCTGCCATAAGTGTCGTGTCATCTGCATATCTGAGGTTATTGATATTTCTCTCAGAAAACTTGATTCCAGCTTGTGCTTCATCCAGCCCAGCATTTCTCATGATGTACTCTGTATATAAGTTAAATAAGCAGGGTTTTTTGACAAGGCTGACAATATACAGCTTTGAAGTACTCCTTACCCTATTTGGAACCAGTCTGTTGTTCCATGTCCAGTTTTAACTGTTGCTTCCTGACATGCATACAGATTTCTCAAGAGGCAGGTTAGGTGGTCTGGTATTCCCATCTCTTTAAGAATTTTCCAGAGTTTGTTGTGGTCCTCACAATCAAAGGCTTTGCCATAGGCAATAAAGCAGAAACAGATGTTTTTCTGGAGCTCTCTTGCTTTTTTGATGATCCAGATGTTGGCAGTTTGATCTCTGGTTCCTCTGCCTTTTCTAAAGCCAGCTTGAACATTTGAAAGTTCA
The DNA here is from genome assembly GCF_000754665.1 of Bison bison bison. NCBI lineage: Eukaryota > Metazoa > Chordata > Mammalia > Artiodactyla > Bovidae > Bison > Bison bison. Next base: position 11,627,535 of record NW_011495080.1, on the reverse strand, counting down.
TGGTTCATGTACTGTTGAAGCCTGGCTTTGAGAATTTTGAACATTACTCTGCTATTGTGTGAGACGAGTGTATTAGTGGGGCGGTTTGAACATTCTTTGGCATTGCTTTTCTTAGGGATTGGAATGATAACTGACATTTTCCATTCCTGTGGCCACTGCCGTGTTTTCCAAACTTGCTGGCATATTGAGTGCAGCACTTTCATAGCATCATCTTTTAGGATTTGAAATAGATCAACTGGAATTCCATTACCTCCACTAGCTTTGTTCGTAGTGATGCCTCC
>NW_011495080.1:11621225-11627154 GCF_000754665.1 Bison bison bison | reverse complement strand
CCAGGATGTCTGGCTCTAGGTGAGTGATCACACCATTGTGGTTATCTGGGTCATGAAGATCTTTTTTGCATACTTCTTCTGTATATTCTTGCCACCTCTTCTTAATATCTTCTGCTTCTGTTAGGTCCATACCATTTCTGTCCTTTATATTGCCCATCTTTGCATGAAGTGTTCCCTTGGTATCTCTAATTTTCTTGAAGAGATCTCCAGCCTTTCCCATTCTGTTGTTTTCCTCTATTTCTTTGCACTGATAACTGAGGAAAGTTTTCTTTTCTCTCCTTGTTATCCTTTGGAACTCTGTATTCAAAGGGGTATATCTTTCCTTTTCTCCTTTGCCTTTCACTTCTCTTCTTTTCAAAGCTATTTGTAAGGCCTCCTTGGACAACCATTTTGCCTTTTTGCGTTTCTTTTTCTTGGGGATGGTCTTGATCCCTGTCTCCTGTTCAATTTCAAAAACCTCTCTCCGTAGTTCTTAAGGCACTCTATCTATCTCACTTCTACTTATTGATCATAATTCTCTGAAATCAAGATGAGTTCACCAGGTTACCATCTCTGAACTCCAATTTCTGCCCCCTAGCATAGCAGGACTGATAACAGCTTCTCTGCTACTTCCTCTTTAGTCAGAAAATACTTCTCTGCTACTTTCTCTTGAGTCAGAAAATAGTTAAAAGAAGCCCTAAACTTGTCTCTGCCTGTGCTTTCATCCTCTCACAGATCCTAACTGGTTATTCTTCACACCCTTAGCATTTCCTTTGGGTTTTGAAGTAGGTGTTTGTGTCTGGGTTTTTAAAATTGTTCTCAGCAGGAGATTTAGTGTAAATCAACCTTCCTTTACTGAAACCAAGTCTGATTGTTATTAATAAATGCCTCTTAAGGATGAATGGTAAAATTGTAAAAAATATAAAGGGGAGTATAAAAAAGTTGTATTCCTTCCTTGACCATCCTAAATTACAACATGTAAGAAATGGTGTCTGATTTTAATACATGTTCCTCTCTTATCCAATCTTGAAAATGCGGTGGAGAGTATCAGACAAATCCTATTCATATACATGTTTCAGACTTCAGAGGCACCCATTATGGAAATTTTCAATAGATTTCATTTAAAATCCCTTCATAATACCTTGAATCATTAACTTGGGATATCTTAAATATCTCAACGACAAAAAAAGGCAGTGCATTTGATAATCTTTCAGCTGGTTTGTTAATGAGTAAGCAATGTTTATAAGGATTTTGTTTAATTCTCTTGAACCTGGTGAGTGTTATAATAATAATTGATTGCAGCTACTCTACAAATGATTATTTTATATCTGTTATGAATTGCTGATTTTACTTTTATTAATATGCTATGAGTGTAAGTTTTATATATGATTTTTTTAGCTTTTTATAAAGGTTTTCTATGTAATTACTCATAATCTGAAATTTTAGTTGGATTGAAGGGAATAGAGCAACTTTTAAATCAAAATCTTCACTGAAAGTGTTGAAACAATCTAAGCATGTTTATACTCATCTTAAATATAAACTTGAAATTTGGAAATACTTCTATTAAAACAAATTTATCCATGAATCAAAGCAATTCTACCTGTCCATGTATCAAAATAAATCAATGAAAACCAAGTAAAGCTATGCCTCATTAATCTGACAAAAGCAAATATCTTTAATCAAAATTGTCAAGTATCTTTAATTAAAATTCAGAAATTTCCTTTCAAACCAGTAATATAATTGGAGTGTTTACTTTATAAAACTTAGATCACCATCTTCAAAGAGAACAAAGTGTTAATATTTGAGTTCTTCCAATAAAAAGTGTGAACAGATGATATCATTTGAAGTATAATATTTGCATGCACAGAAAAGGGCACTGAAATTTGAATGCAAAATTCATATTGTAGCTTCTAGCTAATGACAAGTATAGTAACCTCAAAGAAGTAGAAAATTCCAGAAATAAACACAATAAAAAATAATAACAATCAAAATGCCTATCATAGGCATTGGGATAAGAAATAATACCATTTGTCTGTCTGGCAGAAGACAATATTTCTGGTAACAAGTTTTAGATGCTGAGAGCAAAGTGATTATTTACCAAAAAATAGATTTGTTTTCAACTCCATTCGTAGAAATGGCTAAACTTTTAGTTGGGAAGATACAAGAAGTTATATATTGTAAGTTAAATGATCTTCAAAAACAAGTAATAGAAAGGGGATCAACTGAAACCCAAACATTATAGATCCTGTTAGCCTCATCTCCATAGTAAGTTTCTATTTCCTAAAATATCCAGTGTTAAGAGAAATAGTTTTAAAAGGAAATTTTGGAGTCAGATTTCTTGGGTTCTAACAGTGATTCTACTTGTTACTGAGTGTGTGTAATTGGGCCATTGTTACCTCAGTACCCCGGTTAGTCCGTCAATAAATGGAGTGGTTTTAAGGATTGAAAGGCAGTTTAAATACAAAGAATGAGTGGCATATAATTAGATTTCACTGCTACAATTATTTATACCTATGAAACTCTCACCGTTAAATTAGTATGGAATTCAGTCTTTTCTTTCTAAAATTTCTTTCTGGATATAATCTTGAGAGACCCCAGGGTAATATACTTGTCATTGAATCAATCCTTCCGATGTTCCCCTGAGATAACCTACAAGGAATCACATGTACTGTTTAGGTTGGTTTCATATCCCTTCATCATTCCAGACTCATTCTCAGGGCAGACCAAGAAAGCTCCTATGTTACCCCTGCAAGCCCACTGTGGTTTGTTCATCATGACCACTTTCTTGTACTTATTTATGCAGATCAAGATTACCTCTTGGTCTGCTCCTTTGGCTGAGAGGAATTATGCTCTTTTCACTTTAATGCTCAGTGAGGGTGACAGAGATGTCCCTTGTGCTATTGCTTTTTTATAATTAACCTTCCTCAAGTCCTCACTGTGGCACTAATATTAAGATGGGAATTTTTCTTCTTTTTTTGTTTAGAGGGCCAGGAGCTCTTTCTGCATTAACTGCATGCTGATCAGAGAATCAACACTTGATTGCTATATCCTATGCTCTGAAGTTGAAATTGTTTACCTGCAGAGACCCATTTACCATATGGTGAGTTTCCCTTTGGGAGCTACTGTTATTCATTACTCCTTTCTATATCTGACTGAGAATGTACCAGATAAGTTTAAGTAAGGATGTGTTTGAATATCAATTTATTTTATTCTACCTTTCCTGCTCTAAGAGGGGAAAAAAATGTTCTCTTACAGCATAGCCTCCAAGTCCCAGATCCCAGCAGCTGTATTTGGGGAAGGAACACTTCCAAAAGAGGGCAGCTGACTCCTCTTGCTTAAGCACCAGGTTCTTGACAAACCAGGTTGTCTTGTTAAATAAGTATATGTGCAATATATTGTATTTTTATAGATGTGAGCATTAACATGTTTTAATATAGAGATAATTACTTTAAAATTTAAGACAACCTGTATGTGAGACAGCAAAAGAGACACAGATATATAGAACAGTCTTTTGGACTTTGTGGGAGAGGGAGGAGGGGGATGATTTGGGAGAATGGCATTAAAACATGTATAATATCATATAAGAAATGAATTGCCAGTCCAGGTTCGATGCAGGATACAGTAAGCTTGGGGCTGGTGCACTGGGATGACCCAGAGGGATGGTATGGGAGGGAGGTGGGAGGTGGGTTCAGGATGGGGAACACGTGTACACCCATGGTGGATGCATGTTGATGTATGGCAAAACCAATACAATATTGTAAAGTAAAAAAAATAATAAATTTAAAAAATAAAAAAAAATTAGATATGACATATATGTGTTTAAGTTTTGAAATAGACCAGATCCTTGCTTATTTAAGAATCCCTTATGAGATGATGTTCAAATTATTTTTGTCTATGATATATAACTTTACTATTGAGGAATTTTGGAGGTTTTTGTGAGCACAAATAGAGGTGATTTTGATTCTTTACTTTGCAATTTTACTACATTTCATGAGGCAGCTAAAACTTTATTCCTACTTTTATTATTAAAGGTCACACATTAGAAACATGATTCACAGGAGCATAATGGGTAAATTGTTGCAATAAATACTGTAGAACTAGAACATTATAAATTTTTTTCAATTTTTATTTTGTTACTCTAAAATACAGATTCTGAAAAAAAAAAAATAAAATAAAATAAAATACAGATTCTATCTTTTGACCTAAGCGATTATTATCTAGGAAGAAGAACTCAAACTGAACTTAAGAAATGATATAGAAAAAAGTACATCTGGGTTTGTGATATTAAGAAATCAAATTATTTCTTAAGGTCCTATTCTTCTATTATTAGAAAAGTGTCATTAATGTCTATAGGCATCTGATGGGTTGGGGAAGACTTTGAAAGGAGTCAATAGATTAATCAGCATGCATTATTTTATTGAGAGCAGTATGTAAATGTATTTAATGCATGAATAAAATGCAAATCAAAATTGGAAAAAGCTCACTTAAAATTAACTATATTTACTACAAGAGAATTAAAATCCTTATTCCTCATTTGCTTTTATTTACTAACTGGTAAGAATTGACTGCTAGTACTGTATTTTCAGATACAATATTACAGCTTTAAATGGAAATGTGTATGTTTTAATTCCTTTTATTTTCCACAGTTAGACTACATTTAACTTTGAAATAGATGCTACGAATGTAAGAAATTTATAAGAAATAACAAGTGTTTTTATTAATTTCATTACTAGTTAGAAAAAAAAAAGAAAAGCAGAACATTACCTGGCTTTTTCATATGTGTAATATATGCATATGTATATATAATACATTATGTAAACAGTTAGATTGATAGATAGACAGGAAGATAGATATTTTGCTTCAAGTCCTGGGCTCTGAAACTAAGAGTTGTTGTTATGTTCATGCGGGTGCATGCTCAGTCACGTTCAACTCTTTCAGCCCCATGGACTGCAGCCCACCAGGCTTCTCTGTCCATGGAATTTTCCAGGCAGTACTGGAGTGGGTTGCCATTTCCTACTCCAGGTAATCTTCCTGACCCTGGGATCAAACCTGTGTCTCCTGCATCTCCTGCATTGACAGGCTGATTCTTTACCACTGAGCTACCTGGAAAACCCGTTGTTCTTATAGTAACTTCTATGTCTATACTATAATCTATGAAAAGTGCCTTTTTATAGGATCCTATTCATTCCAATTTAAATTTGTTGAATTTTTACAAGCAAATTATTTATCATTTATATTCACTCAAATTATTTCAAAGTTATTTATTGTGTGCCTATATATAGTAGGTGGGCTTCCCTGGTGGTTCAGCAGTAAAGAACCTGCTTGGCAATGCAGGAGACAAGGCCCTTGGTTGGGAGGAACCCTTGGAGAAGGAAATGGCAACCCACTCCAGGATTCTTACCTGGGAAATCCCATGGACAGAGGAGACTGGTGGGCTATTGTCCATGGGATCGCAGAGCCAAACACAACTTAGCAACTAAACAATAACAACAACATATATAGGTGTGTGTGTGTGTGTGTGTGTGTGTGTGTGCATGTGCCCAAATAAAAACATATACAAAGACCTGTGGTAAAAATACCAGAGAGCCACAAGCGGAAGCCAGGGAGAAAGGTTTAAACTATTTGGTCGTTGGGCTAAGCTTTGAATTATGGAAGAGGCATTTTACATAAAATGAGTATACTACCCAAAGCAATTTATAGATTCAATACAATCCCTATCAAGCTACCAACGGTATTCTTCACAGAGCTAGAACAAATAATTTCACAATTTGTATGGAAATATAAAAAACCTTGAATAGCCAAAGCTATCTTGAGAAAGAAGAATGGAACTGGAGGAATCAACCTACCTGACTTCAGGCTCTACTACAAAGCCACAGTTATCAAGACAGTATGGTACTGGCACAAAGACAGAAATTTAGATCAATGGAACAAAATAGAAAGCCCAGAGATA
>NW_011495080.1:11612660-11620978 GCF_000754665.1 Bison bison bison | reverse complement strand
AGAATGGGAGAAAATAATAGCAAATGAAGCAACTGACAAACAACTAATCTCAAAAATATACAAGCAACTCCTACAGCTCAATTCCAGAAAAATAAATGACCCAATCAAAAAATGGGCCAAAGGACTAAATAGACATTTCTCCAAAGAAGACATACAGATGGCTAACAAACACATGAAAGATGCTCAACATCACTCATTATCAGAGAAATGCAAATCAAAACCACTATGAGGTACCATTTCACGCCAGTCAGAATGGCTGCGATCCATAAGTCTACAAGCAATAAATGCTGGAGAGGGTTTGGAGAAAAGGGAACTCTCTTACACTGTTGGTGGGAATGCAAACTAGTACAGCCACTATGGAGAACAGTATGGAGATTCCTTAAAAAACTGGAAATAGAACTGCCTTATGATCCAGCAATCCCACTGCTGGGCATACACAGTGAGGAAACCAGAAGGGAAAGAGACATGTGTACCCCAATGTTCATTGCAGCACTGCTTATAATAGCCAGGACATGGAAGCAACCTAGATGCCCATCAGCAGAGGAATGGATAAGAAAAAAGTGGTACATATATACAATGGAGTATTACTCAGCCATTAAAAAGAATACATTTGAATCAGTTCTAATGAGGTGGATGAAACTGGAGCCTATTATACAGAGTGAAGTAAGCCAGAAAGAAAAACACCAATACAGTATACTAACGCATATATATGGAATTTAGAAAGATGGTAACAATAACCCTGTGTACGAGACAGCAAAAGAGACACTGATGTATAGATCAGTCTTATGGACTCTGTGGGAGAGGGAGAGGGTGGGGAGATTTGGGAGAATAGCAGTGAAACATGTATAATATCATGTATGAAACGAGTCGCCAGTCCAGGTTCGATGCACGATACTGGATGCTTGGGGCTGGTGCACGGGGACGACTCAGAGGGATGGTATGGGGAGGGAGGAGGGAGGAGGGTTCAGGATGGGGAACACAGGTATACCTGTGGCGGATTCATTTCGATATTTGGCAAAACTAATACAATATTGTAAAGTTTAAAAATAAAATAAAATTAAAAAAAAACAAATACATTCTAGTTTGTTAGTAGTTTTGTTATAGAAAAATTACATACACACTATTTTTCAACTATCTTCAGTAAAACTAACTAACCAGGAAGATCATGAAAAAGCCACTATTTTTACATTTCCTTTGTGTCTATTTTGCCCAAGTTTGATGAAGCACATGACATTACTAAGCCAACTCTGAAAGTTAGAATTGGTAATGTCAGGACTTCTAAGGTACAAGCAGGGCAAAATGATACATCATTTTTAATGCTCTCTGATGATAGATTACATAGTTATCAATAGTGATAGTTCCTCAGAAGAATGACACAATGGAGAAACTCTTTATGTGTTCATTGGCCCAGGTAGTAGAGCTACATTTTCATTTTTTCACACACAAAAGTCCAACATGACCTCCAGGAATAGAGACTGCCAAGTCACCAGCAAAGGATCTCATAAAACTGAACCAAGAGAATACTAACTACATAGAAATCTACTCCTGGTGAATGATAAAGACTCGCTTTAAAATTGGAGCTGACTGCTTCTGACATAGTGGAGAATTTAGATATTTTATCATTATTGTTCTATTTCATTAAGCTCTCATTACATCATCAGAAAAGAAAGTCAATACTGACTTTACCAATAAGGCTCAAGAGAACTATTAAGAATAACTACACCTTTCAAGCCTCATCTTAAGCAGACTTACTGAATGTGGCAAGTTATAAAAATAACTAAGAGGCATTTTAACAATAAATATTTAAAAGGAAGAAGAATAAAAAAATGAAAAGGAGAGAATATGTAATAGTAGATGCTGTATCCTAGCCTTTATTATAGGATATCGGCACATATAGTCAAGCTATGGTTTTTCCAGTAGTCATTACAGATGTGAGAGTTGGACCATAAAGAAGGCTGAGTGCCAAAGAATTGATGCTGTTGAATTGTGGTATTGGAGAAGACTCTTGAAAGTCTCTTGGACTGCAAGGAAATCAAACCAGTCAATCCTAAAAGAAATCAAATGTGAATATTCATTGGAAGTACTGATGCTGGAGTTGAAGCTCCAATACTTTAACCACCCAATGTGAAGGACTCACTCGTTGGAAAAGACCCTGATGCTTGGAAATATTGAGGGCAGATGGAAAATGAGGCAACAGAGGATTAGATTGTTGAATGGAATCATCAACTCAATGGACATGAGTTTGAGCAATCTTCAAGAGACAGTAAAGAGAGGGAAGCCTGGCATGCTGCAGTCCATCAGGTTGCAAAGAGTCGGACAAGTCTGAGTGACTGAACAATAGCAACAATCAGCATCATAGAAAGGATCTTGAACGGGTCCCCTTACCTCATACTTAATATTGCTAAGAACATGGATATTATTTTAAGAATAAAGTGGGAAATGAGAAACAACTGAAATATGGATAAAAATGAGAAAGAACTTCTAGTTCATATTTGTTTATAGTTTTAAAAAGATAAAGTTTTATGAAAATAAGTATCACATTTATCTCAGTCCACATCCATTATCAATGTAGACTCTACTGCAGTACTTCTCAGGCTTTTTCTTTCTTCTTCTTGCTCCTGTGACTCTTCTCTCCACTCCCACTCCCTTTTCCCCCTCAAATTAACAGGTGGTCAAAGCATGTGTTTAGTCTGGGTTGTTGGTCGGGGGTGGATCTGAAGACCATGGCTGAAGTTATGACTTCAGTAACTTTCTCCTGGAATTCGGTGAACAAAATATTAGCTAACTATGTATGGCTGTGTTCATAAAGCCAGAGAATGTCAGAAAACAAATCCAAATCCCCTAAATCCTTCATTTCTCACTTTTATATGTGAGTTTGGGTGTTTGATGTTCACCTGCCCAGGGTATCTTGTGCAATAAGTTTATTTTACAAACAAGCATTTGTGTGATGCAACCAATATCTGAAAATAAAATCTTTTCCCCAGGCATTGTTCAGAGAAGAACAAAAATAAAAATGACTTTTTAAAATTAAATTCCTAGGAGAGATCAGCAGTCCTGGCAACAGGAGTCAAAGTCAAAATTAGTTCCTGATTCTTTCCTAACTGGCTTCACTTGGACAGGACTAAACAGCTCTATTGATTATTTATCATATGTTCTCTTTCCACTATCTCTTTTTTTTTTTTGGTCTTTTCTCTCTAATATCTGGTAATTTTCATATCATCAGGCCCAGAAGCTGATAAGAAATGAGGGGCAATATCAGGATTCACTTGCTGTGATCCATGAGAGTGACTTGGAAGGAATCTACATAGTTCTTATTTTTTGCCTCAAAGTTTACAAGGAGTTAAAAAATCAGAAGCTTAAAAGTAGGGAGAGATACAGTCTATAAAAATGTTTAGCAGTTTTAACAGAATATGAAGTTACCTTAAAATCAAGTAGTGATAATTGGTTAATTAGAAGTAGGAGACTGGTGCTGTTAAGCGATTTCTTGGAAGAAAGCATGAACATAAAGGAATAAAAGCTGAGATATAAAGATAATCCTCCTTTTTAATGTCTCCAGTTCAAAAAATATTGGTGATCTTTTAGATTTTAAGAAATAGTGCCATGTAGAAAACAGTCGAAGTAATTAAAAGAGGATCATTACAGAGCAGCATGAGTAGTTTGCTTTATTCACTGATGATCCACCAATTTAAAAAATGCTGAATAGAAAAGAGATTTAAGTGTTTACATTCTCTAAGCTGATATTATTAACAGCTCAGAATTCCATTTATTTAAATGGATGCAATAATCAGTATTAAAGGGATGAGCTGTTTCATGATTTTCAGGGTTTATCTCTTTAAAAGAAGGATCCATCTGTATGTTCTAAGATTTTAATTATTTGTTCCTTGTTAATTTTTAATTTCTATCTTGGATAAAGTCAGATTGACTCTTTCAGGTGTACATTGTGTGTTTTGACAAATGCAGAGTGATGTTCAGTTAAGTTCAGTTCAATAGCTCAGTCGTGTCCGACTCTGTGACCCCATTGCAGCATCCCAGGCTTCCTTGTCCATCACCAACTCCCAGAGCTTGCTCAAACTCATGTCCATTGAGTCAGTGATGTCATTCAACCATCTCATCCTCTTTCATCCCCTTCTCTTCCTGCCTTCAATCTTTCCCAGCATCAGGGTCTTTTCCAATGAGTCAGTTCTTCACATCAGGTGTATTGTCTGTCCCTTGGTAGCCAAATCATCCTCCCACCCCCACAATAAAACCTTGTCAACTGCTGAAATGTTCTCTGTCCTTACGATTTTGCCTTTGCTGTATTATATAAATGTAATCATACAGAATATAAACTTTTGAATTTGGGTTCTTTCACTTCAAATAATGAATTGGAGATTTACCTGTATTCCTGTTTTTTCCCTTTTATTACTGAGTAGTGTTCCATTGTATAGATATATCAGTGATTTGATTATTCATTTTCCTATTGGAAACAAAAGACTGTTTTTACTTTTTTTTTTTTTCAGTTTCAGTAAAGCTGCTGGAACCTTCACATGTAGATTTCCATGGTGAGAAGGTACAATCATAGACTTTCACTCAACCCAGGCTCCTTTACTTACTGCTGTTGAAAATATTGAACAGGCTAGCAACAGAGTGTAAAGGTGATCCCTTATATGTCACCATCTCATCCATCAACCACTTGACTATATTAGATTATCTGTCCTTAGTGATGTACGCATTCATCTTTGGTGAAATCTGCATATATTCTGGGTACGGATTTGTCTTTTTGCACTACTGGACCTTAACCAGTAATATTATCTGAGAGCTTACTAAGTTTTTGATCTATTATCACAGACTCTCACCTAACTTTTCACTGGATGAAGCGACATACTGTACATAAAAGGAGATGCAGCAGTAGGGATATGACCATGGAATTAACTGGACCCATTCCGTGATGGCGGAGAAGGCAATGGCACCCCACTCCAGTGCTCTTGCCTGTAAAATCCCGTGGACAGAGGAGCCTGGTAGGCTGCAGTCCGTGGGTCCTGAAGAGTCAGACACGACTGAGCAACTTCACTTTCACTTTTCATTTAGTGCACTGGAAAAGGAAACGGCAAACCACTCCAGTGTTCTTGCCTGGAGAATCTCAGGGACAGGGGCGCCATCTGTGGGGTCTCACAGAGTCGAACACGACTGACGTGACTTAGCAGCAGCAGCAGCAGCATTCCATCATGAAGGGCAGGAGGAAAAGGGGACGACAGAGGATGAGATAGCTGGATGGCATCACCGACTCAATGGACATGGGTTTGGGTAGACTCTGGCAGTTGGTGATGGATAGGGAGGCCTGGCGTGCTATGGTTCATGAGGTCGCAAAGAGTCGGACACGACTGAGCGACTGGACTGAACTGAACTGAACTGAACTGATTCCATGCTGCATCACTCAGAAACTGCCAGTCTGGATAGGATCATGAAATGGCCTCATGAGATAAGAACTTGGTGATGAAACTTCAGTGAAGGAGTGTCATCTTCCGTAATAAGTTTATACTCTAATAGAGCAATCATCATTTTCTTTTTTTTTTAATTTAAATGTATTTATTTTAATTGGAGGCTAATTACAATATTGTATTGGTTTTGCCATACATCAACATGAATCCAACAGGTGTACATGTGTTCCCCATCATTTTCTTTGTTTATTTAACATAGGTCTATGGACTTGGGATAGAATACTTGGATTTGAGAACTTAAAGGAGTCAGTGCAAAGGATCCCATTTACTGTCACTCCCAAAAGCTTACTTGGGTAAATTTGTGTTACTCTGGGGTCTGCAAGTTTAAAGGGCTTCCAGAGGAAAAATGCTTTCAATAGAGGACATAGAAAAAATGTCATTACAATTCATGCTCTGTTTATCCATTTACTTAGTCCATGGTTAATCCTGAGAAGAATAAGCAAGAAAGAAATTTGACATGATCACCAGATTATTGTAGAGCTGCTGCTAACCAATGGAGAAATGTACCTAGTTGCTCTCTGGGGCCTCAATTTTTACAGTGGAAAGACGTTGTAGTTAGAAGCACAACATAGTAATGGCATAAAGACCAGGGCTTATACCTCTCAGCAGTAAAGGCCTGGGATATCCTTTAAGACCAGCAGAGATGCTGGCTGAGAGTGAGGAAAATCAAAATGAAGTGTAGAAGAGGAAGATTATGAGTATTAGTTGTGGTGGTCTTACAGCCAGGTGCAGTGGTAGAAACTGGTGTTACTAAGTGGCCTTTTGTCAGTTTTTCCTGAAAGAGACCCACCAAAAGGCTGCAGGAGATGGAGGTGCCGCAAGAGCTGTCTTGCTCATATGAACTGCTCATGTAGGGACTGCTGTGCAAGGCAGATACATACTGGCCTTTCATATTTTTTTGTCCTTCTACTTTGAGCTTTGTTCGATTCCTGATTTCTGGATTAGTTATAATGAGGGGTAGAGAATGATGGTGTTATTTTTCTTCTATACCTGAGACAGTGTTTTCTAAAACAGAGGATTTCAGGAGAGTTTTGGAGTTTCTAGGTCTTCTAGTTACTTCCAAGTGTCATCTTTCTGAATTTTGATATTGTATATTTTCCTCTACAAGTGGCCTATTCTGTACAAGACCTGATGGCATAATTCTGTTGCCATTATAACTCAGTAACTTTAATCCAGAATCTTGATTTTCCTCGTTACAATTACTGATGTAGTCTACAAAGTCTACAAAGGAAGACACAGTTTTACAGAACGGTCATAGAAAGATTCCCTGTGTGTGTGTGTGCACATGTGTATGTGTGCGTGTGTGCTGCATCACTTCAGTCATGTCCGATCTTTGCAGCTCCATGGACTATAGCCCACCAGGCTCCTCTGTCCATGGGATTCTCCAGGCAAGAATACTGGAGTGGATTGCCACACTCTCCTCCAGGGGATCTTCTTGGCCTAGGGATTGAACTTGCATCTCTAACATCTCCTGCATTGGCAGGCAGATTTCTTTACCCCTAGTACCACCTGGGAAGCATATGTATGTGTATGAGGATGTAAGATTTTAATAACTAAAGGAAATAGTGCAGAGCTTGAAGTTGTTTTTCTTTAGCTTTCTGATGCTAACTAAATACATAGTTTTATCGCCTGTCAATCCCTAGTGCCCTCAGTGAATGCATGACCTCAGATGACCTAAGACCCAAAAGTTATCTCTCATCTACTTTCCCACTCCATAATATGAATGTCACTAACATTTGCATCATCTCAGATAACAATTTCTAGGTGTATGACCAGTGAAGTATAGTGATAAAATTTTCTGTAAGAGCTGGTGTTGCTGCTGCTGCTGCTGCTAAGTCTCTTCAGTCGTGTCCGACTCTGTGCCACCCCATAGATGGCAGCCCACCAGGCTCCCCTGTCCCTGGGATTCTCCAGGCAAGAACACTGGAGTGGGTTGCCATTTCCTTCTCCAATGCATGAAAGTGAAAAGTGAAAGTGAAGTCGCTCAGTCGTGTCCGACCCTCAGCGATCCCATGGACTGCAGCCTTCTAGGTTCCTCCGTCCCTGGGATTTTTGAGGCAAGAGTACTGGAGTGGGGTGCCGTCGCCTTCTCCGAAAGTTGGTATACTTTTATGAAAAAAATGTTAAAAATCAACCTTATTCTTCAAACAAATTGGCCTGACAATATCCTAAGTAGGGTATTCCTAATACCGTAGGAAAACTTTGCCAAGATGTTTTGTGGGGCACAAATGGCATACTTTGATGATTTCTGAGCCAGACATTTACTGTTTTCTCTAGAACACTGGCAGCAATGACACAGGACAAAATTCCATCCTTCTGGCTTTTTTGTTATCAATTAAACTTCCTGGTGGGAACAGCAGTGCTCTACTGGTTCTTATGGCAGTTAGCACTTATAGAATCTAGGGGATTTTAAAATTTTAAATGAGATACCTTAAACATTTTTGTAGGTCATGTATCAAATGCAGGAAATGATTTAATGTTATACAGAGGAGATAACTGAAATGGTAGGTTCAGTTCATGGCTAATACATTTCTACAAGTAGGATCACATCCTCTATTTGTTAGATACATTACAATTTAGTATCTCCACCTCCTACGTACTTCAAAATACATTGTATCTAATTCACTTCATTTAAGGAGACACCACTTTGGACTTCTAAAATCTGAATTTACTAATTTTTAGTTACCTAATTATTTAAACTGTGGAAAATTCTGAAAGACATGGGAATACCAGACCACCTGACCTGTCCCTATAAAACCTGTATGCAGGTCAGGAAGCAACAGTTAGAACTGGACATGGAACAACAGACTGGTTCCAAATAGGAAAAGGAGTACGTCAAGG
>NW_011495080.1:11591713-11612412 GCF_000754665.1 Bison bison bison | reverse complement strand
CCAGTGGTCATGTATGGATGTGAGAGTTGGACTATAAAGAAAGCTGAGTGCTGAAGAATTGATGCTTTTGAACTGTGGTGTTAGAGAAGACTCTTGAGAGTCCCTTGGACTGCCAGAAGATTGAGCCAGTCCATCCTAAAGGAGAACAGTCCTGGGTGTTCACTGGAAGGACTGATGGTGAAGCTGAAACTCCAGTACTTTGGCCACATGATGCAAAGAGCTGACTCACTTGAAAAGACCCTGGTGCTGGGAAAGGTTGAGGGCTGGAGAAGGGGACGACAGAAGATGAGACGGTTGGATGGCATCACCGACTCAATGGACATGGGTTTGGGTGGACTCTGGGATTTGGTGATGGACAGGGAGGCCTGGTGTGCTGTGGTTCATGGGGTTGCAAAGAGTTGGACAGGACTGAGCGACTGAACTGAACTGAATTGTTTAAAAACATGAACCAGTGAATATGTTAATAGTGTTAGTGCCAACTGCTGATCAAGTTGGTGCACATAAACATTTTGGTCTTTTATTCCATGACCCTTAGCTCAGTGATATTTATTGATTTCCTAGTTTGGTATGTTATTTTAAGTTCAACCATTGATTCTCCATGATAATACTAAGAGAATTACTCTCTAAATGTAGATATTCACATCTGGATAATATGAATAACAGTGGCATTGCCTCACAAAGTTTGAAGGAATGAATAGACAACTATTTTTGACAGGATGGTGCATTAATTAGCTGAATGTGCATTGGTAAATTATTTCAGCTCTCTGAGTACATATTCCTTATTTATATACTGAAAATCTAAATAGTGGTTAAAATGAAAGAAATGTTTCAAGTAAAATGCCTAGATTGCACAGTGTCGTTTGCAGTAATTTGTTGTGATTGTTATCATTACTCTGCAAGAATCTTTTTGGTTGAGTAAATCCAGATTCTGCTTTTTCCTGGAGTGAGCAAAGTTGTCAAAACAATAAACATCAAAGTAAGAAGTTAAGTCAAATTTTCAAAACAGGTGTTTCCTCAAATGTGTGTTGTAGACATTAAAGTTATCATTAATCTAATTGGATTTCCAACAATTGATAACCTGAATGTAACTATCGTCATTGGTAGTCATTTATAATTTATCAGCATTCATTTAAAGTGGTATCTGATCTCTTCCCACTTAGCTGGCTTATTTAAGTCCATGTCCTCAAAGCAATCTGAGGAGCCAATGCCCCATAGGAAAATAGTAGTAGTACTGATAATAATAACGATAAAATAAAAATAAATGTCAATTCTACCATGCCTGGCCTCAATTAGTTCTTATGAGAATTTGTATAAAGAACATAATTAAATAATAGCTTAAATCCTCTAAAAGCAAAATTAGGCTTAAAGATAAAACCAAGTGCTCTCCAGCACCAGTTGCCCTATGTGATTTTTAAAGTTTAATATCCCCTTTAAATGAGACCACAAATATGACATTTCACAACTTCTGAGCCAGATATGTACAATTAATGCAAATTAAATTTCATTTGCATTTAATGTTGAATATTTTCTTCTCATTTGCCATGACTTTCCCTTATTTGTATCCTTAGGCTCTTTGTGTTTCAGAATGAGAACAATAAAAATATAGATTTGCATATACTCTCTTTGATCTTTGTAAGATCAACCATAAACATTGCTTCTGCTGTGGAGAAAAAAAAACCTAAATGCTTTAGGTAATGGTGTCAGAGAAGCCACTCAGAAAAAAACTGCATATGAAAATTATATTAGATAATATTTGCCTCAAAATTGAACTTGGAAATTATGAGAAAGAGAAGATCAAGTGTGAAAAAGAAAACAAGATGCAAATTTTGTGTGGTATTTGTATAAAGATGACAGTGATGACTTATTAATGGATTTATTATTTTTTTGGCAAGTATACCAAACTATACTCCTAAAAGTAGTGAACTGGCATTTGGTCTCATCTCCTTTGTTTCCTTCTTAGGGTAGTGACCTCGAATGGTATAGAAACAAGGCATTTGGCTGTGTTGGACCCTGGCTTCAAAGATATAAATTATTCTTAAAGGTGTCTCTAACCTTACATTCTCATATTCTAATTTATATGCAAAACATATGCCCCAAATTGCATAAAATGCAATGTTTCAGAAATCATCTAATACCCCTTCCAATCCCCTGATCAAAAAACAACAAAAAACAATGTCTTTTTTTCTCTATGTAAGCGAAAGAACTAAACATTTTTAAAATAGAATTGAATTTGAAAAAATTATGTAACTTGACCAACCAGCTCTCCAAACCAGCTGCCACAGAAACAGAAAAAGGTGAAAGTGTTAGTCGGCTCAGTCAAATCCAACTGTTTGTGATCCCATGGACTGTAGTGCACGTGGCTCCTCTGTCCATGGGATTCTCCAGACAAGAATCCTGGAGTGGGTAGCCATTCCTTTCTCCAGGGGATCTTCTCAACCCAGGGATCGATCCCTGGTCTGCTGCATTGCAGGCAGATTTTTTACCATCTAAGTCGCCAGGGACGCAGGTTTCAAAGCCTAAGACTCAGTTATGAATTTGAGGGTGCCAACACTACTGTGTGTTACTCTTCTGCTCGTAGACTGGGTTTATTGTCTTCTCTGATTGCAAGAGACCTGGGTTTGATCCCTGGGTTGAGAAGATCACTTGGAGAAGGAAATGGCAACCCACTCCAGTATTCTTGGACAAAATTCCATGGACAGAGGAGCCTGGCAGGCTACAGTCCATTGGGTTGCAGTAAGTTGGACATGAGTTAGTAACTAAACCATGACACACCACTGATTGTTAAGTTTCTAAGAAAGCTTTCCATCGTCAGAGGGCCCAAAGCATGTTTACTGTTCCACTACTTTGCTTCCCTGGTGGCTCTGAATGTACTAAAAAGAATCTGCCTGCAATGCAGGAGACCCGAATTTGATCTCTGGGTCAGGAAGATCCCCTGGAGAAGGGAACAGCTACCTAGTATTCTAGTATTCTTGCCTGGAAAACCACATGGACAGAGGAGCCTGGCAGACTACAGTCCATGGGGTAGCAAAGAGTAAGGTACAACTGAGCAACTAACACTTTCACTCTGACTCATGGATCTGTTCATTAAAATGAATAAGGACCATTAACTCTTGAAACACAGAGAAAGAAAAGGAAGTTTAAAGTCACAATAATATTTTTTACTTTGCACAGGATTGCAAGATGGTTTAGGCACATGGGTAAATAATTTGTTTTATTCCACACTGATTGGCAAATACTTCTCCACCATGGAAAATATTTAGACAAATAGATTGGGATTCATACATATTTGGATTTTGATGGTGAAGATTTGTCAACCCTTGGCCTGAGAGATCTGCTTGCTATTTGAAGCCTTATGTACCTTTAGCTCTCCACCACCCAGCACTCTCACTTCTCATAAATTTACTCCTGCTTTGGATAGACAACTATAAAGCTTAGAACACCATGGTTTATTTCCTTATATCTGAGCTTCCCTATATTTTCTTACTATTTGATAACAACAGCAAATACCTAAAGTGATAAGATGAGAAACTATTAGAAATATCTGGGAATCAAGTCAATACACCTGTAGTGTTCATTAAGAGATAACATGAACAAAGAGATTTATTTCAAGTTTAATATTCAGAACATTTACTGAAATAATTCTGAGCTCAATTGGAGCTTAGAGTGTTTGTGGTAAATTATTCATTGTGAAGTGAGCATTAACAGTCACGGTGTTGAAATTATGTAGGTATTCAGTTCCTTGTATAACTTTCTTTTTACTTATTGGAATCTTATACAATGATTCTTGGCTTATCTGGAAATTGAAATCATTTCATAGTTTTTCTTTTTTTATATACTTTTTCAGTTCTTGGATCTTTAATCCTTTGTGAGAAATTGCTCGACCCAGATGGAAACTCCTAGCTTCAGATGGCAAATAACTGAAAACAAATAAGCACATAGTAATCAGTTACCAAATTGATTTAGATGCCAGTGTAAATATTAATTACAATGTTAAAATATTATAAAATAGTTTAAAGTTAGTGACAAAATAAGAGTTATTTTTCTAAAAATATAAGCAAGAAAAGAAAATAAATATTAAGGAGAAAACTTATTTGCAAATCTTTTTTGAATCAACACACGTTCTTCCGTATACTCAAGAGATGAACCAGGGTACTGAAATGCAAATAAACTTTGAAACTGTACTAACTTATAATGGTACCTTATATATGTTTAATAGAAGAGGTATTTTTCCAGATTTATAACCTTATGCTTTAAACTTTTCCAAGACTTTATCATTTAAACTAAAAATAGTTTATAGATGTTAGTGAAAGGGGAGACTGTTCTTTAATCATGGTAAAGTGGGAGGATTATCTTAATCTAGTTTAGAAAATCTTCCACAAGGCTGAGCTTACTTGGAGAAGCCAGTCAGTTCAGTTCAGTTGCTCAGTCGTGTCCGACTCTTTGCGACCCCATGAATCGCAGCACACCAGGCCTCCCTGTCCATCACCAACTTCTGGAGTTCACTCAGACTCATGTCCATCGAGTCGGTGATGCCATCCCGCCATCTCATCCTGTCGTCCCCTTCTACTCCTGCCCCCAATCCCTCCCAGCATCAGGTCTTTTGCTGGTCTTTTCAAATGAGTCAACTCTTCGCATCAGGTGGCCAAAGTATTGGAGTTTCAGCTTCACTATCAGTCCTTCCAATGAACACCCAGGACTGATCTCCTTTAGGATGGACTGGTTGGAGAAGCCAGTAGATACTGACAATGAAAGCAAACTAGATCTGCAGTTAGGATTCTTTGGGGCTAAAACTGATGAGGTCTTAAGAGACACCAGAATGACAATGTTTTGAGCTGGATATTTGATAAATATATTGCAAAGATATTGTACTTGATAAATGAACTTGTATATAATACCTGACTTTTGGTATTATTGATATTTTCATCATGTCAGTCTTAAATCACGACTATTTAAATGACTAGGAAATGAGTGTAACACTTTAGCTTTTGCTTCTGATCATTTCATGCATCATTGTATTTTTTAATTAAACTTTAAAAAAAATTGAAATGTAATGCATGAATATGTAGCTTAAATATAACTGAGCAAAGAAGTCAATAATCTTACCAAGAAACCATTACTGTACCAATTTTCAAGCATTCTCTCCCCAGGCAAGGTAACAACTCTCTCCATAATAAAAATACTTCACTTACTTTTGAATGTAATTAAAATGGAATTATATATTATTACTGTTATATATTATATGGGCTTCACTGGTAGCTCAGACAGTAAAGAATCTGCCTGAAGACCTGGAGACCCAGGTTCAGTCCCTGGGTCAGGAAGATCCCCTGGAGAAGGAAATGGCTACCCACCACAGCATTCTTGCCAGGAGAATTTCATGGACAGTGGAGCCTGGTAAGCTACAGTCCATGGGGTCACAAAGAGTTGGACACAACTGAGCAACTAACACACACACACATGAACCTGAGCCATTTCTACCCCCACCAGCAACATTCAAGAGTTCCTGCTCCTTCACATTTTTTCTTTTTAAACTTCTGGGTCTGTAGTAGACAATTAATGGTATTTACTTTGAATTTCCCTGAGAACCCCCACCAAAAAAAAAAAAGGACATTTTTTCATTTGGAATCATCCCTGTTTTTAGTAAATAATAGACTAAATTATTTTTGCAAAATATAAATTTTTCTATTTATAGTTTTTAAATGTAAAGAATAATTTTAAATGTCCTTAACATTCCTATGGTCAATTCATTCACACACCATCTTTTTTTTGCTTTTATTAAGGGGAAAAGGAGAAGGCAATGGCACCCCACTCCAGTACTCTTGCCTGGAAAATCCCATGGACGGAGGAGTCTGGTGGGCTGCAGTCCATGGGGTCGCTAAGAGTCAGACACGACTGAGTGACTTCACTTTCACTTTCCACTTTCATGCATTGGAGAAGGAAATGGCAACCCACTCCAGTGTTCTTGCCTGGAGAATCCCAGGGATGGGGGAGCCTGGTAGGCTGCAGTCCATGGGGTCGCACAGAGTTGGACATTGAAGCGACTTAGCAGCAGCAAGAGGAAAAAGTTTCTTTTTAGGTTTATAATTTATATTTTTAGAATTTTAAAAGTTATTTTTCATCTGTCATGTTGTGTATTAGCTAAATCACTATTATACTATGAAGTATGTATATGTTATATCAAATAGCATTTTATAAAATAGAGCATATATAGAGATACAGCATTATATATTTAAAACAACATTTTCATAACAATTTAAATATTTTTTTCAATATTTAGTATTTAAGTATTTAAGGATTGCCTTATCACTATATATTTTTTCACATGGTTGATAACATTTTCTTCAGGCGGTAAAATGACCCTTGGAAGTAGTGGGAAAATCAATGGGAAGCTACAGGGAAAACATATCTAGATGAAAAACAGACTTAAGAAATAAATCTATTCAGTAGCTTTTTCAGTTGGATCGATCTAAAGATTAATCATTGCTTGGGTCTCACCCATGTATACTTTTATATGGACTGAACTAATTCATTTATGACTTTTTAAAAAGCAGTCTTCATACTCTGTAGATTTTCAGAATGACCTTTAAGAAATGTTGCCTCCAGGGTGAACAGAACCATGGGCCTTGACATTTAAATATTTTCTAATAAGCCAAGAAAGAGTTAAACATTGCATTAAGTGGCTTGCTTATGTAAGATTCTATAGTCTATTGACTACACTGGAATTATATCACTGTATCTGATAAACCTGTTCATTTATTTTAAATCTCAAGAATGATCATTGTTCATCTCTGACTGAAAAACCGATCAGCTCATGTTTCATATACAAGCAATGTCTGCCATTATATGATATCTGTCATAATTTTTTGTTCATTTAATTTTTGGTTTGTCAAAATATTTCTATTTTTTAAAAATTAGTTTTGTGTTGCTTTATTATTCTGTGTTCCTTGCTACTGTATTCTTGGTAAGTATTCACGTTAAATATTTGCAAACCACAATTTGGTTTTATTTTATGCGTACTCAAAGTCATGAACTTTTCTTTATATTTAAACTTAAGATATCCTTGTTAGCAAATTGCAAGAAATATCCTTGTTGGAAGTTTGTCTATTAGCTATTTTTTTAGAATATATATTTTGTAAAATAACAGCTTAAAAGAGTAAAACATATAGCCTTCTTCTTGATGATGATGATTTTTTTAATATTTTGCTCAAAATTACATTTAAAATATTTAATTTTCTATAAGGTTTTCTGTAATCAGAGCCTGTTAAATTTATTTTATATCCTTAAGAAATTTGTTTTCCCTGCAGAAATGTACTAATAGGTATTAACAGCCTATTGGAGATTCACAAATTTTACCAGCAGAAAAATTGATAGAAAGTAGAGATAGTAAATTAGTTGCAAAGCTCAGGGAAATACTAAATTTAAACTTTTAATGAATATCATTACCATTATGGCTTTTCCCCTCTTGGATAATTCTGATAATACTTATTGGCATAGGAGAATGGCAAATAACATTTTCCCTTTATTCAGTGAATTTAAAATTTAGTCCATTTACAATGTTAAAATATTATTTACTTAATGGTATATTGGCTACAAAAAGAAATATTAACCAGTACTGACCCATAATCAGAAAGAAATTAGGATGGACTTACTGGAATTTAAGACATGAAATCTATATTATTTTATATTTAGATTTCTTTCCTTCTTTCTTTTTTAACTCTTTGTTCATCATTTTCAGGAACTCTTGTCTGTAGAGAAAATCTGAGTGTATTAACTTCAGGCATATGTTTATATTCTGCTAGCTTTATGTCTCTGGAAATAAAAGAAGAAGATATGCAACAACAATGAATATAAATAATTGAACCAGTGTACATCTTTGAGCAAAAAGAAACCCATGCATATATATTGGCATCTGAAAATACTTTGCAAAATTGTTAGTCAATCTATGTTTTAATAATTATAACTTCATAACAAAATCTGATGATGGAAGTGCTCTAAAAGGTACTTTGTAAAGAATAACTGCCATCACCTGAAAATTACAGCTAAAGTGATTCAGAATTCCAGAGTGCTGAAAAAGAATGAGCTACTACAAAGACACAACATTTCCACTCCTTAAATTTTGATTTTTTATATAAAAAATAATCCACAATGACATGCTCCCTGCAAATTTTACTTAAAATTCAGAGGTATATGAGACAAAAATTGACAATGACACTTTTCCATGCTTCACCCCCAAAGTCCCTCTCTCTATATAGATGGTTGGCATGCCTTTTCCTAGAATTTTGGTCTCTGAACGAACACACATATTCACATAACTATAATATACATATATGCTTGAGTATATCTAATTTTATATTTATTTTTAAACTAACAAAAATTAGTATGTCTAATTTTGTGTATATATATATATATACATATTGCCTTCTGTATCTATATATAAAATACATATAATAATCAATTTTTATATATAAATGAGTATAAAGTACACATAAATACATATATAAACATATGAATACATTCATAAACAACACATCCCTCAATCTCTGATATTTGTAAGCTTTGATTTGGTGCTATGAACAATTAACTTGGGGGAGCTTTTTAAGATGGTTTTTACAATGATAATCCAATTTAAGTGATATCTAATTTGTTTTTTTTTGTATCTAATTTACCAAAAATCAAACATTGCTTTGAATTATGTCCTGTTATCACTTTAAAAGAATAATTAAATATGATTCAGCCTCATTTGTCATTTCTTCTTAAGTTTCTCTAGGAGTAACTTCTCTAAATACATGCTCGTTTATAAACTCGTATTTGAAGTACAGTATTTCAGTATCCATAACGTTTTTTCTAAGTATTACCATATTCTAGACCATGAATAGTAATGAATGGCAACCATCTCAACTTAAACAGTGTCAAGTAGTGGGCCAGGACTTGTTCTAGGTATTAATAAACCTGGGTTTTGGATTCGGCTTTGCTAAACATAAATATTCTTTGAGCCAAAGATCATTAAAAAATGTAGAGAGGTTAAATACACAGAACACACAGAAGTTATCCTGATTAATAGAGTGTAATATACTTGCTCTGTCAATAAGACTTGTAAAAATTAAAAGAGTTTAAAAAAAGAAAAGATGGAATTTCAATATCTTATTTGTAATAAGATACAATAAGATAAAATCTGTGCAAATATATTTGAAAATTAAAATTTACTATTCTGATTTAAGGCATTAATTCTACAATTATTCAAAGATAGTGTCTAAAAATACCTTCTAATATATATTTTCAAATTCAGTTCTAATTTTAGCCTTTGATTTCATGAATGAGGGGCAAGAAAAACCCATTTGACTATTTGTCCAGTTTGCTATTTCAGTCTCATGACGTTTTATTTGTTTCAAAGCTTCTTTAAAAATAATAACTGCCTGAACTCACTGGGACATTTGTTAGAACGTACTCCTGGGAAAAATAACACAACTTCAGATACCTGAAAACCATCCAGTTACACCAGCATTGCAGAACTGCCTTAAAAGCATTACTACTAAGATCCTGTGTTTTAAAAGTAAAAGAAAATGATCTTTGAATGTGTTAGATTATCTATTTGTAGAAAATAGATATTCTTATATTTGGGGTTTCTTTTAAAAAAAGGAATGAATTAATGTGATATATGAATACATTTCAGCATAATAGTTTCAATGAGAGAGTTCAAACCAATACGGGCTATTTTAAAGAAGACAATGTATACTTCCTTCAAATATAGAAGTTTGTTTTGGGAATGAATCTAAATATAATAATGTTTATTGTATGTAAGAGTCATCATTAAGTTTATATAATCTTGATCAAGCCATTGAGAAATATACTTGATATCATCCTTGGGATAATTCTAAATACTCTATTTTTCAATAGTCCCTGAATGAGATAGGATGAACTTGATCATTATTTAAATTGTGTTTATTGAACATATACCAATTTAATATATAGTTCTGTTTAGAAATACATAAAAAAATAAACCATTGATCCAACATTTCTATGAATTAGAGATAAGCTATAACTCTTAAAGAAAAAACTGAACTTTAACAAGTTTTGGATGCATATTGGAGGATCACCTAAAGTGTTACTATGTAATGTTTTGTAACCATATTACAATTGCCTTGCACTTGCAATGATACAAAATCGCAAGCTGGCATAAATATTCACAGATAAAAGAGTAGGAATAAAAGTACACATGGTATATAGAAAATTTTGGAAACTTCATTTACATTATTCATTGACTACAGATGTAGCCATATAATAGAATTTGAGGTTTACTATTGAAATTATGTTTTCCATATTCATTCGTGACTACCAGCTACTTATGCAGCATACTAGAGCTTTCTTTAAAAGAAAATGAAAATGTACTGAATGTTCAAGGTTGAATGAACCCTGCAATTTGTCCTAAAGTCCAAGAAATTCATTCACTGGAAGACAATTATAAGAGAAAGAGTCTGACATTTTGCAAAAATCACACAATTCCTGTTGCTTTTAAGTTCATTTTTCTATGTAAATTTGGCCATAAAATAGATCAAATGATTATTTTTCAGTTTTGTAATTTTTCATATGATTTTATGGAAGAATTATGTATTTTCAAATAAAGCTAGCAGTTTTTCTAAGAGAAAAGAGGCAATTAACTTGGCAATTAATGCATATCATCAAACCACATTATTCATTACATATCAAATCAATTTGGCAGAATTTATATGTTACTATTAAGGAGAAAAGATAAAGAAACTATGATCCTCTTCAAGGGGCTACTATCTTTCTGAAATTAGATACATTATCACTTAGCTCTGTGCCACCTTCAGCTTCATAGACATTCTTTTTTTTTTTTTGCTTTTTATTTATTTATTTATTTATTTTTTGTATTTCTGGATTGCATATATTTTGGAGGACATGTAGATAAATTATTTAAACAATTTATAAAACAATTTAGCAAACAGGAAATTCTTAAGCATAATATAGGATACATTAATTCAAATTAATCTATAGTGGACATAAATTTATTGTAAAAATAAACCTATTGTCCAAAATATATATATTTTTTGTGTGTGTGATTTTTTTTTTAATTTTATTTTATTTTTAAACTTTACATAATTATATTAGTTTTGCCAAATATCAAAATGAATCTGCCACAGGTATACATGTGTTCCCCATCCTGAACCCTCCTCCCTCCTCCCTCCCCATACCATCCCTCTGGGTCGTCCCAGTGCACTAGCCCCAAGCATCCAGTATCGTGCATCGAACCTGGACTGGTATCTCGTTTTGAAATATAATAACATTTATTTGTAATTTCAAATTAGGATCTTAAAAAAAGAATAAAAATTGCCCACAATGCTACCAAAAGATAATCTCTATTTACATTTTTTTCTATTTACATTTTTTAATTAATTATAAAGATATCAAGGTAAGATAAGTTATAACATTATTAGCAGATCTTCCTTTTTTAAATCTCTGCTTCTTGGAAGGAAAGCTATGACAAACCTAGACAGTGTGTTGAAAAGCAAAGACATCACTTTGCCAACAAAGGCCTGTATAGTCAAGGCTTTCCAGTGGTCACATATGGTTGCAAGAGCTGGACTGTAAAGATGGCAGAGTGCCAAAGAATTGATGCCTTTGAATTGTGGTGCTGAGAAGATTCTTGAGAGTCCCTTGGCAGCAAGGAGATCAAACCAGTCAATCTTAAAGAAAATCAACCCTAAATACTTTGGAAAGACTGATGCTAAAGCTGAAGCTCCAGTATTTTGGTCATCTGATGCAAACAGCTGACTCATTGTGAAAGTCCCTAATACTGGGAAAGATTGAGGACAGAAAAAGAGGGTGTCAGAGGATGAAATGGCTGGATGGCATCACTGATGCAATGAATGTGAACTCAGGCAAACTTCAGGAGATGGTGAAGGACAGGGAGGCCTGATGTGCTACAGCCATGTGGTTGGGAAGAGACAGATACAACTGGGTGACTCAACAACAGGAATATATGCATATATTTACATATTGATATACATTTATTTTAATTTATGTTAAATTAATTATACTATATATATTTAGTTTTGTACCTTTTTTCACATTAATTTCAAGATTGTTCTATATCAAACACATAATTTTCCTTTGTACTAGTTTATGAAAATTTAATTCAGTCGTTTGTGTATTTTCCAGATATATTGTGATAAACATCTTTGAATGCAGAAATTGATTATATCTTATTTGGTATTCTTTTAGTACAGATGTCCCATCAGTTCTGAATTATTATTACATAAGACTGGAACTCAGCATGACATGTTTAAGCAAAAGAAGGATTTATTAAATAATGTAACTGAAAATTCAAGTGATTTTGATTTGTAGATAGAGTCCCATCAGATATTTAAATACGTCTGGGGAAATCAATAGGATGGTGCCAGTCAGGCACTCTCTCACCCCAAGCTCTCATGCCTTCTCGCCCCATGTTCTGTAAACAGTGTCTTTGCGTGATTGTGTAATGCAAGATCACTGATAGCACTGCACATTCTTGTCACGAGGTACTTGCTTGGTCACAGGCTACTTTGTGTGGTATACCTATATGAGCTTTACCATGAAAGCCCTGGCTGCTGCTGCACTGGGGCTACATTTGAGCAACATCATGGTTATGGTATCTGAGGTTATGTTATGCTATGTTACAGCTACTTTATGGTTACATTATGGCTGCTGCTATGGCTCCTATGTCAGCCAGGAAAGAGGTTGCCACCTTTTTGACCCAGTTGGTAAGACTGGTAGTAAAATAGAAAGTGTTGTCTGTACAACCCGGCCCTCTAGTTTTCACAGGTACCTAGACTTTGCAAGCTTTAATTCTGTTTTGCATATTCCTAAGCTGAGTTCCTTAGTTCAGGGTTTTTTAAGTTAAATATAAAGGACATATTATAAAAAATCCATTATAATTTATATCAAGTTGCATCTTCATGCATAACTTTTATCAGTTATAATCCATATGTTTGACCTCTATGTCTAAAGCCTGAATTTCAAATGAGCCCTTAAAATCCCAGCATATATTGTAAAGTAATTAGTCTCCAATTATAATAAATAAATTTAAAAAAAAAAGAAAAATAATCTCAAACTAGAAGTACTAGTTTGAGCACTGAAATCTAGGTGGAAAGTTTAAGGATTTTAGTTAAGACATGTACATTACCTTAGGTTAAGAGGATTTTTATGGAAATAATTCAGTTTCTGTAGTTGGCTATACCAGTCCCCCTGGATCATAGCCTAGATCACAGTTGGTGAAGGAATCCCAATCCTATTCAGGCATCAAAATGAAATTCATCTGGCTAAAACAGTGAAATAAAAAAAAAAAAAAAAAAGCAATATGATTTTGGGGATTTTAATTTCCTTACACTTAAGAATTTTAGCTTTTTATTTCTTTAAGATTTAAATAAGCAAGTTATCTGATATACGGCCTTTAATTTCAACTGGAATATAATCAAGTGAGGGAATAAATATCGGTTCAAATTTAACATATTTTAATAATGCTGACATTTAACTATTTGGAATAATTTTCTATTGGCATTTTGATTTATTGCATAACACCCTTGAACCAACCATCTCAGAACATGTGGCTGAAAATATATGATATAAGACTTAGACCAGGGTGTGAATTTTTTGCCTGGATGCCTTTCAGAGCCTTGAGGTTTAGGCGTAAAAGCTGAGCTGCCTATCAGTAATACTCGGAATATTCACAGTGGAATTTATGTAACTGCAGATAGAACAGCTCCACAAAGGTGAAAATCTCATTTTCCTCACGTATTGCTGACCAGTCTGCTTTTGGTTGACTCTAGGGTCAATTGTTAAGTCCAGTGAGTAAGAGAAGTGAGATGGTGGGGTGAGTTTGGGGGAGGAACAATTAAATTCGTGGAATGCCAAACTCAGCTTCAGCTTCACCTCATGGTGCTGCTTTTCTGAAATTGCCTAAGTCTCTTCTCACAACCTATCAAGATCACTGAGACAGCCTCCCCAGTGTCTGCTATTTAAGCTTCCTTGAATTCAGAGACAAGAGTGTAAGAGGCATAATTGATTATAGATAAGGATGTGTTTAAAACATGAAGTTGTAAAACATTCCCAGAGATGTTAGTTGCTAGTCCTTGAAATACACTGAATAGAAACAGTCCCACCACAAAGAAATTGCCCTGGCTTGGACTGATGGAGCCCTCACAAACAAGCTACTCTTCAGCAAATTGTTTGATAGGCTCTTTGGGGCACCTCCTTGCCCCTGTTCCTATCTCTTGGCTCTAAAGAGCTTAGACAACAGGCTTCTTTTGTTTTTAATCTTTACATCAACATGGATTTTTCTGCTCTAGTGTTTGATCTTTCTTATTCTTCAATTTGACCTCCACCTCTGCTATATGGCCCCAGAAAATTAAAGCCTATCCTATTTCAGCCTACTATAGGTTTTTTTCTAAATCACTGATCCCACACATGACATACTTCTTAGGCAGCCCAGCATGCGTTGGAGAAGGAAATGACAACCCACTCCGATAGTCTCGCATGGGGAATCACAGGGACAGAGAAGCCTGGTAGGCTGCCGTCTATGGGGTTGTACAGAGTCAGACCCGACAAACGACTTAGCATGCATGCACCACCAGTTCCCTATGTCCTTCCCTGAGTCTACCAGAGTCCATGGTTTATACAACTGTCAAGCATGTGACTTAAATGTTTTAAGTAGAACTTTGGGCATTGTCATTTTTGGAAATATTTCACTGTCGCTCTGTATCTCTCTAGCAATGTATTTCCCATTAACATCAGTGTATTTCCTCAAAAATAACAGACTGTGCAAAAGTAACCAAGAATAAATGAATATTCCAGTGCCTCCAGAGTAATTCACAGACTTGAATGAGAAAAAAAATTACTGGAAATGAATGAAAATTCATAAATATAGTGCACTGATTTTAAATTACCACATAGGCAGGGCTGAATCTATTCCTTTGTCTATAATATTTGCATTTCAAAATTTGCCTCAATTTTTTTTCTTTTTCCAAAAAAGATGTATTAATGTCATAATGAATAAGCCAAAGCAGACCAGCAGAAATCACAAGTGCATGACCAATTTTTATCCCTGATATAAATTTCCCTTTGTTCTTTTGCCCAGCCTTCCCCAAATTCTGTAAAAGTCAGTATGGCCCCAAACCTGATCACTTGTCTAGTTCTTACAAACCACTTCCTTAAAAGAGCAAAAATTATCAGACAGCTGCAGCAGTTCAGCTTACAGGGAAAACGTAGCTTGTCATTTTCAAGGTAAGTATGCAGCTGTCTTCCTGTCACTTAAGGTTTTTTAAGACAAATCTAATTAAATGTCTACCTAAAGAGGCTGACAGAATAATTCTGAGCATACTAATGCAATTTGTCATAAGGCAGCACAACCACCATTCTGCTTCTATTTTTTGCCTCTGGCTAGCAAACCTGGAAGACCTTCTTATTTGAAGTAAAATGTATAAATGCTTTCTTGATTAATATGCTTATGATATATATTAAATTAAATTATTTCATCTTTTAATTGAGCTTCTTTACTCAATTACTTTACTATTTCAACCTACCACAGATTTCTTCTAAATCATTGATCCCACACATGACATGCTTCCTAGGGACTAAACTATTCATCCGAATATGGAAAGTTGAATGCTTCCATAATGAAATTGGAATTTTTGTTTGGTCTTCTGAAATCACATGTTACTTAACTCTCTGATCTCTACCTATCCTTTATTTTTCCTTTTCTAACATAATAAGAAAACTATTTTAAAAATAAGTATTTAAATTAAGAACTGACATCAAGTCTGAGTATCAACTTTACTCATTTTCCTCAGTTCTATTTTTTACTCCTAATTTTAAGTTACGTGGCTGGCAAAACCTCTCCAAATTAGAGGCTGTTTATATGAAGTATAACTCTAACTAGATTATTTTCTCATTATCATACCAGATTGTGTCCAGGGTCTATATGTAACAATGTGATAACTAAATTCCTAGAAAAGTTGCATTTTATTATTTATTGCACAGATGGCCTGGTTGAATACCTGTTTTTTATGAATTAGCTTGTTTATTATGTATTTGTTTGTATTTATCAAATTCAGATGGAACTTTAAATTCATGATTTCTGAAAGATAGCTTTGTGTCTATGAATATGCACTATATAAGGCATTGGTTAGTGTCTCTATAGTTATTCTTTAACTCAGGTTTTCAGTCAATTTGCTAATGTGTACAGATTCGTACTTTTTAGTAAGTTCAGTTCGGTAGGTCAGTCGTGTCTGACTCTCTGTGATCCCATGGACTGCAGCACTCCTGGCTTCCCTGTCCATCATCAACTCCCAGAGCTTACTCAAACTCATGTCCAGCAAGTCGGTGATGCAATCCAACCATCTCATCCTCTGTCATCCCCTTCGCCTGCTGCCTTCAAACTTTCCCAGCATCAGCATCTTTCCCAATGAGTAAGCTCTTCACATCAGGTGGCCAAAGTATTGGAGTTTCAGCTTCACTATCAGTCCTTCCAATGAATATTCAGGACCAATTTCCTTTAGGATGGACTGGTTGGATCTCCTTGTAGTCCAAGGGACTCTCAAGAGTCTTCTCCAAAACCACAGTTCAAAAGCATCAATTCTTCAGCACTCAACTTTCTTTATAGTCCAACTCTCACATCCATACATGACCACATACATGATCACATCCATACATGACCATATGGAAAAACCATAGCCTTGACTAGATGGACCTTTGTTGGCAAAGTAATGTCTCTGCTTTTGAATATGCTGTCTATTGGTCATACCTTTCCTTCCAAGGAGTAAGCGTCTTTTAATTTCATGGCTGCAGTCACCATCTGCAGTGATTTTGGAGCCCCCAAAAATAAAGTCTTTCACTGTTTCCATTGTTTCCCCATCTATTTGCCATGAAATGATGAGACCGGATGTTATGATCTTAGTTTTCTGAATGTTGAGTTTTAAGCCATTTTTTGTCACGCTCCTCTTTCACATTCATCAGAGGCTCTTTAGTTCTTTTCCCTCTGCCTTAAGTGTCATATCATCTGCATATCTCAATTATTTATATTTCTCCTGGCACTCTTGATACCAGATTGTACTTCATCAAGCCTTGCATTTCTCATGGTGTACTCTGCATAGACGTTAAATAAGCAGGGTGACAATATACAGCCTTGACATATTCCTTTCCTGATTTGAAACCAGTCTGTTGTTTCATGTCCAGTTTTAACTGTTGCTTCCTGACCTGCATACAGATTTCTCAGGAGGCAGTTCAGGTGGTCTGGTATTCCCATCTCTTTGAGAATTTTCCACAGTTTGTTGTGATCCACAGAGTCAAAGGCTTTAGTGTAGTCAGTAAAGCAGAAGTAGTTGTTTTTCTGGAGCTCTCTTGCTTTGTCGATGATACAACAGATGTTGGCAATTTGATCTCTGCTGCTGCTGCTGCTGCTGCTAAGTCACTTCAGTCATGTCCGACTCTGTGCGACCCCATAGACGGCAGCCCACCAGGCTCCACTGTCCCTGAGATTCTCCAGGCAAGAACACTGGAGTGGGTTGCCATTTCCTTCTCCAATGCATAAAAGTGAAAAGTGAAAGTGAAGTCGCTCAGTCGTGTCTGACTCTTCACGACCCCATGGACTGAAGCCTACCAGGCTCCTCTGCCCATGGGATTTTCCAGGTAAGAGTACTGGAGTGGGGTGTCATTGCCTTCTCCGATTTGATCTCTGGTTCCTCTGTATTTTCTAAATCCAGCTTGAATATCTGGAATTTCATGGTTCACATACTGTTGAAGCCTGACTTGGAGAATTTTGAGCATTACTTTGTTGGCATGTGAGATGAGTAAAATTGTGAGGTAGTTTTAACATTCTTTGACATTGCCTTTTTTTGGGATTGGAATGAAAACTGACCTTTTCCAGTCCTATGGCCACTGCTGAGTTTTCCAAATTTGCTGGCATATTGAGTGCAACACTTTCACAGAATCATCTTTTAGGATTTGAAATAGCTCAACTGGGATTCCATCACATCCACTAGCTTTCTTCATAGTGATGCTTCCTAAGGCCTGCTTGACTTCACATTCCAAGATGTCTGACTCTATGTGAGTGATCACACCATCATGGTTATTTGGATCATGATGATCTTTTTTGTACAGTTCTTCTCTGTATTCTTTCCACCTCTTCTTACTGTATCCTGTTTCTTAGGTCCATACCATTTATGTCCTTTATATTGCCCATCTTAGCATGAAATGTTCCCTTGGTATCTCTAATTTTCTTGAAGAGCTCTCTAGTCTTTCTCATTCTATTATTTTTCTCTATTTCTTTGCATAGATCACTGAGGAGGCTTTCTTATCTCTCCTTGCTATTCTTTAGAACTGTGCGTTCAGATGAGTATATATTTCTTATTTTCCTTTGCCTTTTGCATCTTTTCTTTTCTCACCTATTTGTAAGGCCTCCTCATATGATAATTTTGCCTTTTAGCATTTCTTTTTCTTGGGGGTGTTCTTGATCACTGCCTCCTATACAACGTCATAAATTTCCATCCATAGTTCTTCAGGCACTCTATCAGATCTAATCCCTTGAATCTATTTGTCATTTTCATTGTATAATTATAAGGGGTTTTCTTTAGGTCATACCTGAATTGTCTAGTAGTTTTCCCTACTTTCTTAAATTTAAGTTTGAATTTGGCAATAAGAAGTTCATGATGATCCACAATCAGCTCCCAGTCTTGTTTTTGCTAACTCTATAGAGCTTCTCCATCTTTAGCTGCAAAGAAGATAATCAATCTGATTTCGGTATTGATCATCTGGTGATGTCCATGTGTATAGTCTTCTCTTGTGTTGTTGGAAGAGAGGCTTGCTATGACCAATGCATTCTCTTGGAAAAACTCTGTCAACTTTGACCTGCTTCATTTTGTACTCCAAGGCAAAATTTGCCTGTTATTCCAGGTGTTTCTTGACTTCCTACTTTTGCATTACAGTCCCCTATAATGAAAAGGAAATCTTTTTTGGGTGTTAGTTCTAGAAGGTCTTGTAGGTCTTCATAGAATTGTTCAACTTCAGCTTCTTCAGCATTACTTGTCGAGGCATAGTCTTGGATTACTGTGATACTGAATGGTTTGCTTTGGAAACGAACAGAGATCATTCTATCGTTTTTGAGATTGCATCCAAGTACTGCATTTTGGGCTCTTTTGTTGACTATGATAGCTACTCCACTTCTTCTAAGGGATTCTTGCCCACAGTAGTAGATATAATGGTCTTCTGAGTTAAGTTCACCCACTCTAGTGAAATGGAATGACTCCAAGATGGCAAAGTAGAAGGATATACACTCATCTTCTATGAGAACCCTAAAATTACAACTCACTGCTGAACAACCATCAACAGGAGAATGTTTGATCCCACCAAAAAAAGATACTCCACATCCAAGGGCAAAGGAGAAGCCCCAGCTAGACGATAGGAGTGGAGAAATCACATTTAGAATCAAACCTCATACCCACCAGAGACACTCAGAGGGCTCAAACAAACTTTGTGTACACCAGGCAGGACCCTGAGACCCTACAGAGACTGAGCCAGAACTGTGTTTGAGTGTCTCCTACAGATGTAGGGTCAGCAGTGGACTTAACAGGGGCAGGGGCTCTGGGTGCAGTAGACCTTGCTATGACATAAGCCCTCCTGGAGGAGGTCACCATTAACTCGACCATAGAGCCACCTGAACTTACAGAGGACTGGGGAAACAGACTCTTGGAGGACACAAACAAAAACTTGTGTATACAAGGACTCAGGAGAGAGGAGCAGTGACCCCACAAGAGACTGACACAGACTTGCCCATGAAGGTCCCTTCAAGGATGGAGTCATATTGAGAGTCATGAGTCTCTCA
Source organism: Bison bison bison (assembly GCF_000754665.1). NCBI lineage: Eukaryota > Metazoa > Chordata > Mammalia > Artiodactyla > Bovidae > Bison > Bison bison. Next base: position 11,592,545 of record NW_011495080.1, on the reverse strand, counting down.
CATTGAGACAGTCATGTGTTACTGAAACCTAGACTGTTCATATAGCTTAACCCCATTAAGGTCTCCATAAAAACTCAAGACCCAGGCAAGCAGGTGTGGAGATCTATTTGGTTTTTCAACCACCAGAGACAAGCCTGGTAAGTTCCCTTGTCATTAAACCTGCCATCTACCAGTTGGAGTAATATGCCTCTTTCTTGGTCTCTTAGCTCCCTGTGTACAGGGACCAGTTTAAAATTTCACCTGGGAACCCCAGGGTAGTTGCTGGCTGGTGGTAGAAGCTGAAATTTATGCCTGACTCTGTGATAAAAGAAAGAGATGTTTTCCTTTGATTTTTGGCCGGAGTATGATGTGTAATTGTCAGAAAGTCCTTCGAGCTGTCTCTTTCCCAAGTCTTTGGTTAGAGTGAGCAGGCTTTTCTTGGGGATTCTTTTATCTGTGTCTGCAAGAATATAATTAATTTTTATATGAATCTTGTATAATGTAGTCAATAAATTCACATTAATTCTGGCAGCTTTTTGGTAGATTTCAGCAGATGTTCTGCACAGGTGATCAGGTTCTCTGGGAATAAAGACAGTTTTACTTCTTTTCAGTCTTGGTCTTTCCTTTGTCTTGTCTTTTGTACTGGGCTGACTCTTGAGAGTCCCTTGGAATGCAAGGAGGTCCAACCAGTCCATCCTAAAGGATATCAGGCCTGGATGTTAATTGGAAGGACTGATGCTGAAGCTGAAACTCCAATACTTTGGCCACCTCATGCGAAGAATTGACTCATTGGAAAAGACCCTGATGCTGGGAGGGATTGGGGGCAGGAGGAGAAGGGGACGACAGAGGTTGA
>NW_011495080.1:11590042-11591141 GCF_000754665.1 Bison bison bison | reverse complement strand
TACCATTAACATGGAACAACAGACTGGTTCCAAATAAGAAAAGGAGTACCTCAAGGCTGTATATTGTCACCCTGCTTATTTAACTTGTATGCAGAGTACATAATGAGAAACGCTGGGCTGGAGGAAGCACAAGCTGGAATCAAGATTGCCGGGAGAAATATCAATAACCTCAGATATGCAGATGACACCACCATTATGGCAGAAAGTGAAGAAGAAATAAAGAGCCTCTTGATGAAAGTAAAAGAGGAGAGTGAAAAAGTTGGCTTAAAGCTCAACATTCAGAAAACTAAGATAATGTCATCTGGTCCCATCAGTTCAGTTCAGTTCAGTTGGTCAGTCATGTCTGACTCTTTGTGACCCCATGAATCCCAGTACGCCAGGCCTCCCTGTACATCACCAACTCCTGGACTTCACTCAAACTCATGTCCATCGAGTCAGTGATGCCATCCAGCCATCTCATCCTCTGTCGTCCCCTTCTCCTCTTGCCCCCAATCCCTCCCAGCATCAGAGTCTTTTCCAATGAGTCAACTCTTCGCATCAGGTGGCCAAAACACTGGAGTTTCAGCTTTAGCATCATTCCTTCCAAAAAACACCAAAGGCTGATCTCCTTTAGAATGGGCTGGTTGGATCTCCTTGCAGTCCAAGGGACTCTCAAGAGTCTCCTCCAACACCACAGTTCAAAAGCATCAATTCTTTGGTGCTGAGCTTTCTTCACAGTCCAACTCTCACATCCATACATGACACCTGAAAAAACCATAGCCTTGACTAGATGGACCTTTGTTGGCAAGGTAATGTCTCTGCTTTTGAATATGCTATCTAGGTTGGTCATAACTTTCCTTTCAAGGAGTAAGCGTCTTTTAATTTTATGGCTGCAGTCACCATATGCAGTAATTTTGGAGCCCCAAAAATAAAGTCTGACACTATTTCGACTGTTTGCCCATCTATTTGCCATAAAGTGATGAGGCCAAATGACATGATCTTCGTTTTCTGAACATTGAGCTTTAAGCCAACTTTTTCACTCTCCTCTTTCACTTTCATCAAGAGGCTTTTTAGTTCCTCTTCACTTTCTGCCATAAGGGTGGTGTCATCTGCATATCTG
>NW_011495080.1:11588903-11589942 GCF_000754665.1 Bison bison bison | reverse complement strand
GTGATGGACAGGGAGGCCTGGTGTGCTGCGATTCATGGGGTCACAAAGAGTCAGACACGACTGAGTGACTGAACTGAACTGATAACTCCCGTGCAACACTGAGTTGGAGATGGTAGAGTTCCTTGTCTTGTTTTTGATCTAGGGAGAAACCATTCAATTTTCATAATTAAGTATGAGTTTAGAATAGATTTTTTTAAACTGTCCTTTACCAGATTCAGGAGGTATCCTTGTTCTTTGTTTATGGAGAGATTTATTATTATGGTTTTTGTTGACTTTTTTTGGACTTATAATGAGGAATGGATGTTTTTCTGTGTTCATTAAGAGTATTACATGGTTTTCTTTATTTAATTTGTTTAAAAGTGACCTAGACTGAGAAGTTTTGAAATAGAATATCAAACTTGTATTCCTGGGATAAACACCAAGGGTCATGAAATATTATATGCTTTTGGATTTGATTTGCTAATTTGTTTAGAATTTTTGCATTTGTGTTCATGAAAATTAGAACTTTCTTATCATGTCTAGAGTAATTCTAGCATCTTGGAATGAACTAGAGAATCTTTCCTCCTCTTCAGTTATCTGGAAGAGTTTGCATAGAATTAGTATTATTCAATTGTATTTATCTGCTTATTTACTTACTCACTTGCTCACTGTGCTGGGTCTTCGTTGCTGCGCATGGGCTTTCTCCAGTTGCAGCGAGCAGGGGCTACTCTGTTGTGGTGCCCTGGCTTCTCACTGTGGTGGCTTCTCTTGTTGTGGAGCAAGGGCAATAGGGCACAGAACTCCATTAGTTGCAGCCGGTGGGTTCAGGTGTTGTGTGACATGAGCTTAGCTGCTACTCAGCAACTGCATTGGAAGGCAAATTCTTTACCATCAAGCCACTGGCAAAGCCCCTAGTGTTATTATTATTTCTTTAAATACATATAGAATTTACCATTAACATGGAACAACAGACTGGTTCCAAATAAGAAAAGGAGTACCTCAAGGCTGTATATTGTCACCCTGCTTATTTAACTTGTATGCAGAGTACATAATGAGAAAC
>NW_011495080.1:11587808-11588305 GCF_000754665.1 Bison bison bison | reverse complement strand
TTCTCTTCTTTTCACAGCTATTTGTAAGGCCTCCCCAGACAGCCATTTTGCTTTTTTGCATTTCTTTTTCATGGGGATGGTCTTGATCCCTGTCTCCTTTCCAATGTCACGAACCTCAGTTCATAGTTCATAGTTCACGAACATAGTTCATCAGGCACTCTGCCTATCAGATCTAGTCCAACAAAGGTCCATCTATTTAGTCAAGGCTATGGTTTTTCCAGTGATCATGTATGGATATGAGAGTTGGACTATAAAGAAAGCTGAGCACCTAAGAATTGATGCTTTTGAACTGTTGTGTTGGAGAAGACTCTTGAGATTCCCTTGGATTGCAAGGAGGTCCAACCAGTCCATCCTAAAGGAAATCAGTCCTGGGTGTTGACTGGAAGGACTGATGTTGAATCTGAAACTCCAATACTTTGGCCACCTGATGTGAAGAGCCGACTCATTTGAAAAGACCATGATGCTGGGAAAGATTGAGGGCAGGAAGAGAAGGGGAC
>NW_011495080.1:11582942-11586799 GCF_000754665.1 Bison bison bison | reverse complement strand
ACAAAGGTCCATCTATCTAGTCAAGGCTATGGTTTTTCCAGTGATCATGTATGGATATGAGAGTTGGACTATAAGAAAGCTGAGCACCTAAGAATTGATGCTTTTGAACTGTTGTGTTGGAGAAGACTCTTGAGATTCCCTTGGATTGCAAGGAGGTCCAACCAGTCCATCCTAAAGGAAATCAGTCCTGGGTGTTGATTGGAAGGACTGATGTTGAATCTGAAACTCCAATACTTTGGCCACCTGATGTGAAGAGCCGACTCATTTGAAAAGACCATGATGCTGGGAAAGATTGAGGGCAGGAAGAGAAGGGGACGACAGAGGATGAGACAGTTGGATGGCATTACTGACTCAATGGACATGGGTTTGGGTGAACTCTGATAGTTGGTGATGGACAGGGAAGCCTGGCATGCTGCGATTCACGGGATTGCAAAATGTTGGACAGAACTGACTGACTGAACTGAACTGAACGATTAAAATCATATGGGTCTGGAGTTTTCTATATGGAAAGGTTAACCATAAATTCAGTGTTATTAATAGATACATGTGATCTTCATGTGATCTATTTCTTTTGGAATGAACTTATGTTGTTACTATTGTTTCTGGTGGGAGGGTAAATGTCACTGTGATTTTATTCCTGTTCACCATAAGGGGTAGCAAATACCACAAGGGGTTTCCATTTAAACACCTCTAGTGGATATTGTTTAAGGGACTATCTCTATGCAGGGAAGTACCATGCATTGTTTACTCTTGTGCTTATCTAAGGTGAAAAAGAAAACACAAAAAATTAGATTGATATAAAATAGCCTGTGCATCTTTAAATGGTTAAAATTATAGTAAGAACTAAATTCTGCTTTCTCATGTTGTGGTAGGATATTGTCACTGAAATAAAGGATATTTTGCATGTAGAAAGCTCATTTATCTTTACCTTAAAGATAAATTTAGAAATCAAATCCTAAAGCCTGAAAAATCAGAGGTAAGTTTCTCGACATCTGTATACCTCTGGAAAAGTATGTCGAACTTTAGAAATTTTGACAGAAAACATTTTTTATAATTTCTTACTGGTTTTAATTTCCTAAATAGAATATGGGATCCTAAACTTTTCTTGGATTTGTAAAGATGTATTAAGGATATAAAATTACTTATAGCTTATAAATATACATTTAGAGAACATTATTGAATGATACATATAAACTCATGATGATGGTTAACTGAGATTAAAAGAAAAAGAGAAAAATCATACTTAGGAAGTTTTAACAAAAGACTTAAATATTTTGGTAAGATTTTACTTAAATTTAATGTGACAAAAAATAAAATTTGCAAGGTCACATGTCATTTATCATACCCATTTTTGAGATTGACTTCAAACTTAAGGAAATAGTAAATTGTAAGAATATACATTGCTCCAGAATATTTTAAAATAATATTATCCATATATCTAAAAATAGCTTAGTTGGAATGCCAAACTTTCCATTTATGGGTTTCTTTAAAACCCATAATGTACATTTTAAAAGGTATGTATGGGTGTATGTGTGCATTAAATATGTGCATGTGGAAAAGAAAAATAATTAAAGTCATATTTCTCCTTTTGAGTCTATGCAGACATTTAAAAATTCTATCAGAAATATAATTATCAGGGTCCCATTTCTTCCCTTAGGCTTTACTTAACACATTTTGAAGTATAATAAATTAATGGCTAGATTTATACTTGAAAACCTTCATCTGTTTTTTTTTTTTCTTTTTTTAATTTTATTTTATTTTTAAACTTTACAATATTGTATTAGTTTTGCCAAACATCAAAATGAATCCGCCACAGTTATACCCGTGCTCCCCATCCTGAACCCTCCTCCCTCCTCCCTCCCCATACCCTCCCTCTGGGTCGTCCCAGTGCACCAGCCCCAAGCATCAAGTATTTATAAATGTAAATGATACTAGGCAAAAACTAAACAATTCAACAAAAAAGTCAGTTTACCAAATCAGTTGATTTTTTCCTTACAAATTCTCAAATGGCAGAACAGGCACCTTTTAGTGCCAATTTTTACCTATACTGACACTATAAGTTTGCAATCTATTAAAGAAAACTTGTATCTCATAGATATATACCAGTGATATTGCTTCGTTTAGAAGAATTCAATTACAATGCATTTGGAATTCTATCTGTGTTATAAAGGTGGTCACCCAACAATTGAGGTTTTGATTATATGAATTGTGTATTTTTCTTCCTTTGTATCTCTTGCATTGTCCAGCACACTACTAAAAGCTCATTACTGATTAATCATCATTTGTTGATTTACTGATTAATTTATAAAATAAAGTGGCAAATGATCCAATGTCAGTTTTTAAATGTAGTGATTAATCCTTTCTGTCTGTATCAACACAAAACCATTTCCCATTTAAAAAGTCATACTAAGTAATTTCTAGTACGTAAGTGTTCATCAAATTTTAATTTACTTTTCTTAGTCTTGAATGCATAAAGCATATGACTTTGATTTTTATTTTAAAGCCCAAAATCCAAATTCAAACCCCTAAATTTAAGATATGGTATTATTTCTGCTAAACCACCATTTCTAATGAGACTAATATGTAATCAATATGTAACTAATTAGTTTCCATTTACTTTGCATAAATTTAGTTGCCATTTATTATTGTTCAACATACTCATATATGAATACTTATTTCATAAACTAACAGACATTCTGATTACTTCTTATTTTACATTTTAAAAGAAAAAAAATGTTGGTTTTGAAAACTTACTTTTCTAAGATTCAGCAGTTATGTTTGATTCTTTTATTGAGGCCATTCCTTTACTGGGGAAAAAGTATTTGTCATCTAAATTTTGATAACATCTTGCAAGTTTGAGTTTTTTGGGTTTTTTTTTTTTGCATTTAACCGATTGAGTGATTAATTCACATGTCTGTGAGTCCTAAATTTTATTGCACCATACTGAAGAACACAAGATTTGTTACTCCTCTGCGAGTCACTTAATACTTAATGTAGTTCACAGGAGAGAATTCTAAATTGATAAAGAGATCCCTGAGGAACGTTGCAGCTGGCTTGGATATCTTTTCTTGAACATGCAGTTTTATATAACAATATACCACAGTAATGGGTCTTCTTCCATAATTCATAGTAAGCAATTAAATGATTTAATACACTTTGGGCTTTTATCTCCAGTGCCATGAACTACTGTGATAAACATGCTGCCTATACAGCCATTATCACTCATTCTATGCACTTTACCCTGTTTCCTCTTACCTCCCCTCTAAGCCTATTTATCTTCAGAACAAGCAGCCCTTTCTGCATCTTCAATCATGGCTCTTCATTTCTTCATTTCTTTTTTCAGATGTGACCAATTGCCAGTTTAACTTTCTGAGTTTTCAAGGTGTGCTGTATTTTGATTTCCTGTCTTATGACCTTTGTTTTCCTGCCTCTCCTTTTTATGGCTCAAATATGTCTTTTCATTCTCTGCTGACAACCTGAGCTTTTGGATCATTGTTTCTGAAACACTGCTATTTGAAGTATACAAACACAAACTTTTCACAAGTAGATGACATTATTAGTAAATTATTCTCATAATTTTAAAAATAAAATAGTTAAAAATAAAATATAAAAAAGTTTTTAATTTGTTGATAGAAATTAAAATAGTCTTTTTCTTATTTGACTTCTTAATATATTTTCTTAGTTTTTTAAAAACCTCTATTTCTTCATAGAAACATCCTTATTTATAAAATTCTTTGTTTTCTTTTAGATATTGTGAGTTTTTTTTAATTTTTAATATAAATTTATTTATTTTAATTGGAGGTTAATTACTTTACAATATTGTATTGGTTTTGCCATACATCAACATGAATCCGCCA
>NW_011495080.1:11555458-11582842 GCF_000754665.1 Bison bison bison | reverse complement strand
TATACATGTTTCAATGCCATTCTCCCAAATCATCCCCCCCTCTCTCCCACAGAGTCCAAAAGACTGTTCTATACATCTGTGTCTCTTTTGCTGTCTCGCTTACAGGGTTATCGTTACCATCTTTCTAAATTCCATATATATGCCTTGGTATACTGTATTGGTGTTTTTCTTTGTGGCTTACTTTACTCTGTATAATAGGCTCCAGTTTCATCCACCTCATTAGAACTGATTCAAATGTATTCTTTTTAATGGCTGAGTAATACTCCATTATGTGTATGTACCACAGCTTTTAATAGGAACCTTTTTATTAGACACACTTTCTAATTTTGTATTTCTATTCTTTTTGTCAGTGCCATGTAGCAGACATTCACTAAAAACTTGAATTTTCCAAAGAAATAGGAGTTTGTACTTTTTGTATCCTAAATCTGAAAAGAAAAATATCTTAAGTTTTTTATTCTATTTTGGCAAAATGCAATGTCTGGAATGATATGATTCCATTATCAAAATTTAAGAGGCAAAATAATATACATAATGAAAACTTTTAAATTATATTTAGTGTTTAAATACTTTAATCTATTAGAGGGGAAAGAAACTATAAGGACCATATTTCAGATAAGCAAATAATACTTCTACAGAGTATAATCAAAAATCTAAAGAACGTTACAAATGACTCAATATGTAAAAATACAGATTCATTTACATTATTAAAGATGGAAAGGGAGTAGTATGTTAACATATCTTATAGAACTAATATATAAATTCTAATTCAAAGTGATATAAAGTATTAAAGCAATACTATATAACAACATATTAAAGTAATACTATTTATATATAGTATACATTTTAATTCAAAGTAATACTAAATTACTAATACTAAGTCAATAATTTATTGATCTTCTGTATTCATTCTTTACATGCTATAAAGAATAATTTAACTTATTTGATATAGTGTCAAAACTTATAGATCCTACAAAATGTAAAATGGAGATAAAACTATGATGATTATGTTTTTATTGTGTATCACAAAAATGAAAATACCATCTATTATGTTTTCTATTCCCATCTATTAGATTTATAGCATAAATCCCAGTGACCTTGGAATTAGAATGTATCTTTAACAAACTCAACCATTTGAGTAATAAGCCCTCTGCATTATCTTAAATCTGTGAACTTCCAGCCTCTCCTTAGTTGAGTGACAGAGCACTCACTAGCTTACAGAATATGCTATTGTTCTTTTGGTAGGACTCTTTCTTTAGCTAGAAATAAAATCTGTCCTTTTGAAACTATTATTTACCAGTCTTAGTTTTTTCATCTAGAGTTATATAATGGAAGTATTCAATTTCTGTAAGTTATCAATCAATTATTTAAAGGAAAGTTAATTGTCAAATCTCTTTTCTAAGTTAAATATTTTAAGTTACTGCAATAAAATGTCATTTGAGTTACAGGGACCCCACTTTTAAAAATGGGCTTGTTGAAGGATAATTTACATGTGGTAAAGTCTACTCATTTGAAGATACAGTTCAGTTAATCATAACAAATGATTTTAATTACAACAAATGATTTCTGAATGTGACCACCATACCAATCAAAACCAAGAGCATTTCCACCAACCTGAAAAGTTTCCTCTTGTTTTGCAGTACATAATATCTCCCCACAGTCAGTGACAATGCATTATTTCCCACGATTTTGTGTTTAAACTATCTGTTTTAGAAGTGGTTTTTTTCTTATGGGTTATTTTAAAGTTGCTCTAAAAATCCATATCCAGGTCTTTGTGTGGAAATGTGTTTTCATTTTCCTGGGGTAAATACCTGAAAGAGGTATTGCTGTGTTTTATGACAATGTACATTTAATTTTGGGCTTCCAGGTTGGCGCTAGTGGTAAAGAACCTGCCTGCCAAGGCAGGAGACTTTAGAGATGCAGGTTCAATCCCTGGGTTGGGAAGATCCCCTGGAGGAGGGCATGGCAACCCATTCCAGTATTTTTGCCTGCAGAATCCCATGGACAGAGGGGCCTGATGTGGTACAGTCCATAGAGTCTCACAGAGTTGGACACAACTGAAGCGACTTAGCACAGCATAGCACAGCACATGTCTAATTTTATAGAAAACTGACAAGTTGCTTCTAAAGGGATGATACCATTTTGTATTTCCATCAAAATGTGTACAGTATCTTGCCTATACTTTTCATCTTTTTATTAATGTCCATATTTTAAAAATTTAGCTATTCTGGCATTGTATCCTCCTGTGCATTACTCTGGTGACCAGTGATTTATACAAATGTTTTGTTTCTTTAGTTCCTATTGGCCACCATGTAATTTTGATGAAATGTCTTTTCAATTTTTTTTTGCATTTTTAATCAGATTGTCTTTTGAGTTATAAAAATATTTATGTATTTTAGGTAAAAGTTACTTAACAGATATGTATATTGTAAATATTTAATCCTACTCTTTGGCTTATCTTTTCCTTCTGTAATAGTGCCTTCTGAAAACTGCTGCTGCTGCTGCTGCTAAGTCGCTTCAGTCGTGTCTGACTCTGTGTGACCCCATAGATGGAAGCCGACCAGGCTCCCCCATCCTTGGGATTCTCCAGGCAAGAACACTGGAGTGGGTTGCCATTTCCTTCTCCAATGCATGAAAGTAAAAAGTGAAAGTGAAGTCACTCAGTCATGTCCGACTCTTACCGACCCCATGGACTACAGCCTACCAGGCTCCTCCATCCATGTATTTTCAGGCAAGATTACTGGAGTGGGGTGCCATTGCCTTCTCCATCTGAAGACCAGAGATGTTAAATTTTGTTAAAGTCAAATTAATTTTTTTTATTTTTAAACTTTACAATATTGTATTAGTTTTGCCAAATATCAAAATGAATCCACCACAGGTATACCTGTGTTCCCCATCCTGAACCCTCCTCCCTCCTCCCTCCCCATACCCTCCCTCCGGGTCGTCCCAGTGCACCAGCCCCAAGCATCCAGTATCGTGCATTGAACCTGGACTGGCGACTCATTTCTTACATGATATTATACATGTTTCAATGCCATTCTCCCAAATCTCCCCACCCTCTCCTTCTCCCACAGAGTCCATAAGACTGATCTAAGTTTAGTGCCTATGTAGCTAATACATTTTTACCTATAATAACTGAAAAATCTGTTTTCTTCTGGAAATCTGGTGTTAACAAAATTTAGTATTAACATTAGGTTTTGATCCCTTTTAGCTTAATTTTCTTGTATAGTATTAAGAATTGTTCATTTTGTGTATTGTTGTCATTCAGTCAATAAGCTGCATCTGATTCTTTGCAACTTCATGAACTGTATTCCACCAGGCTCATCTGTCTGTGTAGTTTTCAGGCAAGAATACTGGAGTGGGTTGCCATTTCCTCTTCCAGGGGATCTTCCTGACCCAGGGATCAAACCCAAGTCTCCTGTGTCTCCTGCATTGGCAGGAGGATTCTTTGCCACTATGACAGCTGGAAAGCCCTATCTCACCCTGATTTCAAGGGTTCCTTTCTTTCAAGGATCAAATATCTACCAGTCTCTGCCTATATTGATTGCTGTCTAAAATTTAATAAGTATTTCTTATGAAAAGCATGTATTTTAACAGAAATTCATATGCAAGTTAATTGGGTCTTCTGGCTCAGGGTCTCTCGCAAAGCTACAATCAAATGTAGGGGCAGGGATGGAGTTATCTCAAGGCACAACTGGGGTGAAATCTGTTCCCAGGCTCCCTCACCTGGCTGTTAGCCACCTTAAGTTCTCACTGTATTTGACCAGAGATCAGTGCCTTGCCTTCAGGTTCCTTCCTCTTCCATTGTGAGGACCACAGGAAAGGGTGAGCAATATGGAAGGCAGACTTTTGAAATCTAGTCTCAGAACTGACACTGTTACTTTCACCATATTTATTGTGTTAGAAGACAGTTGTCACTGGATCAAGCCCACCTTCAAGGGGAGGAGATTACGCAAAGGCATGGATACCAGGAAGCAGATACCATTGGGGATCATCTTAGAAAAGATCCTCAGGGAAAAGACATGTCAGCATTGCCATTCTTCCATGTGTGTAATGTTGTTGTTGTTGAGTCGCTAAGTCCTCTCTGACTGCCACCCCATGGACTGTAGCCCACCAGGCTCCTCTGTCCATGGGATTTCCCAGGCAAGAATACTGGAGTGGGTTGCCATTTGCTTCTCCAGGGGATCTTGCCAATCCAGGGATCAAATCTGCATCTCCTGCACTGGTAGATAGATTCTTTACCACTGAGCCCCCAGGGAAGCCCCCAGGATGGAATATCTCCTGCCAATCTCTGACTGCCTTAGTTACTGTCTAAAATATTATAAATATATATTATAAATATATTTATTTATATATAAACAAATTTAAATATAAAATTTATATATATAGTTTAAATATAAAATTATATATGTCTGTATGACCATGACTGATGATTAATGTCTGTGGAAGATAATCCATTTTAGGACTTCCCCACAATTACCAAGAGTACAACTTCTTTTCAGGCATTTTGTCATTGAATTCATCATTACTTATGATTACTATTTATTCTCTTCAAAGACATAAAATACATGATTGTTATTTCCCTATAAACTTCTGTGGTAGTGAATTCTAATATAGTTACTCCATTGGTTTTTCTGTTGAGACCAGTTAGCAAAGTCATAGAAAAATTTTATATTGTTAATACCTTCTCTGACTTCAGTATATCTTTTTTTTTTCCCTTCTATTGTTAAACTTTATATCTCTAGAAAATATCTAAATATTTGGAGACTCAATACCATGCTGTTATAAGGTATGTCAGAAAAGAAGCAAAAAAAGAAATTAGAAAACATTTTGACCTAAATGCAAATAAAAGTACCACATATCAAAATGTATGTAAATAAAACATTTTGGCCTAAATGCAAATAAAAGTACAAGTCAAGTATATCTTAATATCTAAAGTCAAACTCATTAGACTGTGTCAGCATTTTTTAAAAAATTCCTTATTTTATTCCTCTATTTTTCTCTTTAGGGAATCATCATGTTCTAATGGTGGTATGCAAATTTTGTAGAGAAGAAATGAATGAAAGTTGCAAAATTAATGACTTTACTAAGTTAAAGGTCTTTTTATGGCACTGCAACCTGTACAAGTTATTTGTGCATGTATAATTTCTCTAATCAGTTCAGTTCAGTTCAGTTCAGTCACTTGTATCCGAATCTTTTCGACCCCATGCACTGCATCACACCAGGCTTCCCTGTCCATCACCAACTCCCAGAGCTTAGTCAAATTCAGGTCCATTGAGTTGGTGATGCCATCCAACCATCTCATCTTCTGTCTACCCCTTCTCCTCCCACCCTTGATCTTTCTCAGCATCAGGGTCTTTTATAATGAGTCAGTTCTTCACATCAGGTGGCCAAATTGTTGGAGTATCAACTTCAGCATCAGTCTTTCCAATGAATATTCAGGACTGATTTCCTTTAAGATGGACTGGTTGGATCTCATTGCAATCCAAAGGACTCTCAAGAGTCTTCTCCAACACCACAGTTCAAAAGCATCCATTCTTCGGCACTCAGCTTTCTTTATAGTCCAACTTTCACATCCATACATGACTACTGGAAAAACCAAAGCTTTGACAATTGGACTTCTCTTGACAAAGTAATGTCTCTGCTTTTTAATATGCTCTCTAGGTTGGTCATAACTTTTCTTCCAAGGAGCAAGCATCTTTTAATTTCATGGCTATAGTCACCATATGCAGTGATTTTGGAGCCCCCTAAGTAAAGTCTCTCACTGTTTCCATTGTTTCCCCATCTATTTGCCATGAAGTGATGGGAGCAGATGCCATGAACTTAGTGTTCTGAATGTTGAGTTTTAAGCCAACTTTTTCACTTTCCTCTTTCACTTTTTTCATCAACGGCTCTTTAGTTCTTTGCTTTCTGCCGTAAAGTTGCTGTCATCTGCATATCTGAGGTTATTGATATTTCTCCTGGCATTCTTGATTCCAGCTTGTGTTTCATCAGCCCAGCATTTTGCATGATGTACTCTGCATATAAGTTAAATAAGCAGGGTGACACTATATAGCCTTGACATACTCTTTTCCCAATTTGGAACCAGTCTCTTGTTTCATGTACAGTTCTAACTGTTTGTTCTTGACCTGCATACAGATTTCTCATGAGGCAAGTAGGTAAGCTGGTATTCCCATCTCTTTAAGAATTTTCCACAGTTTGTTTTGATCCACAGAGTCAAAGGCTTTGTCATAGTTAATAAAGCACAGTAGATGTTTTTCTGGAACTCTCTTACTTTGTTTGATGATCCAACAGATGTTGGCAATTTGATCTCTGGTTCCTATGCCTTTTCTAAATCCAGCTTGAATATCTGGAAGTTCACAGTGCATGTACTGTTGAAGCCTGACTTGGAGAATTTTGAGCATTACTTTGCTAGCATGTGAGATGAGTGCAATCGTGTAGTAGTTTGAACATTCTCTGACATTGCCTTTCTTTGGGATTGGAATGAAAACTGACCTTTTATAGTCCTATGGCCACTGCTGAGTTTTCCAAATTTGCTGGCATATTGAGTGTAGCAGTTTCATAGCATCATGTTTTGGGATTTGAAATAGCTCAACTGGAATTCCATCACCTCCACTAGCTTTGCTCGTAGTGATACTTCCTAAGGCCCACTTGACTTCGCATTCCAGAATGTCTGGCTCTAGGTGAGTGATACACCATTGTGGTTATCTGGATCATGAAGACATGAAGAAGTTCTTCTATGTATTCTTGCTACCTCTTCTTACTATCTTCTGTTTCTGTTAGGTGCATACCATTTCTGTCCTTTATCGAGCCCATCTTTGCATGAAATGTTCCCTTGGTATCTCTAATTTTCTTGAAGAGATCTCTAGTCTTTCCAATTCTATTATTTTCCTCTATTTCTTTGCATTGGTCACTGATGAAGGCTTTCTTATCTCTCCTTGCTATTTTTTGGAACTCTGCATTCAAATGGATATATCTTTCTTTTTCCCCTTTGCCTTATTTAGCCATCAACTGCGCATATCTTCCATACATACAATCCCTGTGATATTAATCACTTTAATTTTTGTTCTCAAAATTATTTCTACATCCATTTAGCTAGCCATAATATGCTAAAGTTTGGATAATAATTAAGTTTGATAATCAGCTGGATAATTCAGCAAAATTAGCTCAGGAACAGAATTAAAGAAGTAAATTTCAGTGTCAGCACCTAAAAATTTATTCTTTTCTTCAAATATTGTAGACTGGAAGGATAGCTTGAGATTGGAATCAAATTGAGGAAATTGTCTGGTCCTTGAATCTCCATAGTTATAAAAGTATCTGTGGTTGTTGACCTTAGGAAAGCTGATTCACCAGAGATTGCTTTAGTTTCCTCCTCTATGAATCATGGCTAACACTTCTTTCATATTATTACTCATAGATATTGAGAATTAATAAGTTAACATTGCTGAGTTCTTTCATTTCCTCAAAGGTATTATTAAGATCTTATATTATTCTCAACCTTCTTCACACATTCTCAGAAATAAGTTCACTAGTTAAGAAAGGGAAAAAAATAAATAATAGCAATGTCACCTTTGGAGAGAAGAGTATTAATTATATCCTTATTTTAATTAATGTAAAATAGCTCATATTTAGAAAGAAAACAAATTTATAATATACATGTGAGAATTTTTTATGTGAGAAAAATAATTTATAGTATACATATGACAGTATACATTTGTTTTTCATGGAGGCAGAGGATTAATATTACTCTGAAAATTCCTTAGAGTAAAATGAACAATTGTAGGCTCTTAATAGCTCATATAGTGGGCAATTTTTATAAACCAGTGCTTACCTAGAATATCCCAGGATTCCCACTGGTGCTGCTTAGAACTTGGGACTCCTCTCATATCCTCTTTTTCGCACCACCCCCTCCACCCCGCCCTTGTTTGGCTACTGCCAGGGCTTTCTACTTAGTCCTTCTTGTCTCATGTGCTCAAGATCCAGTTTAGAGAGAGGGGGCTCTGGTATCCGCAGAGACAGGAGTGAGCAGTGGAGGCAAGAGAAAGGGCAGATTGAAAAGTAGGATTCATAAGTTAAATACATATAACTTTGCTCCCCTCACCTCCCTCGGGTAGGCTCTTGTTTCTGGTTTTCTCACATTTCCCTGGCCTGATTCTTTTCTTCTACTCCCTAATGATTATGTTTCTTATCTCAGATCTCTCCTGTGGCTCATGAACATGTTGGAATTGGGAGGAATCTGATTCTAGACACTTTTTTTGAAGTATGAAAAGGTTTTCCACCTCTGTCTCCAGGCATATGTGTTGACAACACAACTACCACTTGCTTAGGACTATTTTTCTCTCCCTTCCTCCACATAAGGGAAGACAGTCACCGCCCTCAGTTGTGTGTAGTGGCACTGAGACCTGGAACAAGAAACTGAGGAGAGTAGGAACAAACACAGTGAGCAGCCGTGAAAGTTTTGAAAAGTGAGAATCATCAGAAGTTGTGTACTCTTTCTCTATTTTTCCAAAGAATTTTCTTTCCCACTTTAAGGCAGTTTCCTGGTTACTTCCTATTCCTACATGAACCCTGAGGATGCTATTTAAGTTTTCCCTTTACATGTTATCGCTTTTGTTTTAGGCAGTGATTCATCACCAACATGATCTACCATTGAGGAGAAGTATATTATTTGTGTCCCCAAGAAATGAAATATGTAGTGTACCATAATCACTTAAGAAAATTTATACTTACAATTTTAATTAAAAGGCAGAAAAATATTAAAAGTGGTCTGTTCATGTCCTCACAAAAATATGAGTAGTGATCTTTTCAGAGGGTGATGGAAAGTGTTAAGAGAGGATTTTTGTGAGAGGATAAAGCTTTATAGAGAAGCTATAGTAAGAGAGAAGGCTGATGGTAGATGTCTTGCCCTCCCATTATTCTGTCTGTCCAATTTGTATACCATAAATGGTCTATAAAAGTGGTCCTCATTAACCAGGGTATTGCTATAATCAGTGCTACTGTCTCAGTCTTAATCAGCCATGAAAACTAGAATTACCCCTTTAATATTTAAACAGAGCAATATATCACAAAATTGAACCCTGAGAATTCATGCTTAACTAATTGACTGTGTTACTTTTTTCAACTCACAAATCTCACAAAATACAGCCACATATCATCTATGACAACTTTTGGACATTGAGTACTTTGTTACAGCCAATTTCCACAGTAGTTGTAGGTGTGATGATGGTAACAAAGGAATATATAAGTGTACTAGTATTACAGGAAGCCTAACATCAGCAAGTTGGTTACATATATAGTTTCATGGTGTTGATTTAGTTTTGTGGCGCCACTTAGAAGGCAACCCTTTTATATAGTGTTTTTTTCTATAATAAAATGTATTGTGTGTGCCAAATTGTTGATGTGTAAATGTCAGTTTTGGAATGGCCTTTACTCATAATTGGAGAAGGAATGGCTACCCACTCCAGTATTCTTGCCTGGAGAATTCCATGGACAGAGAAACCTGGCAGGCTACTGTCCATTGGGTCATAAAGAGTCAGACATGACTGAGCAACTAACACTTACTCATAACTAATGTCTGTTTAGTTATGGGCCAAATCACATCTCCTTTACTAAATACAAAATCTGTGTGGTATATTTCATCTAAATAATGTTCCCCCAATTCCAGCAAAAGGTCAATCCCTGTTCATTGATCATTTCTGAATAATCAAGAAATATCCAAAGCTTGTATGATGGAATCACTTTGCTTAATCAGCTTTTTAAATGTTGAGATCAACTTGTCATCAAAATGTTCATTTTGAGATATTCAATAATTTTATCTTTTTGCATAAAGTGAAAAATAATAGCAGAAAAAATTGAGGGGAAGAGACTAATATGGCATGGGACTTTTAGAGAACTCTGTTACTGGGTACTCGTTGCTTATTTTGTTCTTATTTTCAATATTGCCTGACTCGAGAATCAGTCTTTGTATCTTACTACAGCAGTGTGTGTATAGAGAGATTTTCTGGGCTGTTGTGGCTGCTGGAGCTACTACTGGTTCATGGATCTTTTCAGTGTTATGGACATCCAGTCTTGAACCTTGAGAGCAATCAGAGCGGTCAAGCGCTTTTCCAGCTTTGTCTCATTCTTTCTTAGCCTCTGTACAATGACATGGGAAGGTGATTATACTTTTCTGAAGTACTTCTTTGCCATCCAAAAACATGTATGAGAGTCTTCATTATGAGACAATAATATCTCAAGGGAAGGCGACTAAGAATTGAGAACTGAGAATTGAATTGAGAGGTCCTATCTCTTTTGAGTCACAGGATCATTCTTTTGTACTAGGGGACATACTAGGGGACAGCTTAAGAGGCAGTGCTTTGAAAGGAGTGTGTTTCTTTTTCATATTTTCTTCATGCCTAGTTATTTTTCCTCACTGCTTCCTCTTTCAAACCCCTCTTACAAGCTAGTACAAAGACACTGTTTCAAAAGGGGCACTAATTCATATCAGACACAACAGAATATCATTTCACTTAAACACATGCCTCATGTTAGCATAGCTTTGTCACCATCTTTCAAAAAATACACCCTCTATGATTATAATGTTGGAGAAGGCAATGGCACCCCACTCCAATACTCTTGCCTGGAAAATCCCATGGATGGAGGAGCCTGGTAGGCTGCAGTCCATGGGGTCGCTGAGGGTTGGACACGACTGAGCGACTTCACTTTGACTTTTCACTTTCATGCATTGGAGAAGGAAATGGCAACCCACTCCAGTGTTATTGCCTGGAGAATCCCAGGGACGGAGGAGCCTGGTGGGCTGCTGTCTATGGGGTCGCACAGAGTCAGACACGAATGAAGTGACTTAGCAGCAGCAGCAGCATGATTATAATGTAAAGCAATCCTTCCTAATTTGGGTGCTTAAATATTATATTATTTTAACAAAAGAAAATATTGGTGGGTAGAACTGTTCATGAACTCATCATTAATAATAGTTACTAAATAATGTTTACTGAATATTGTTAATATTTAATAAAATATTAATACATGGTTGAAAATGTATTTAATGTCTCTAATGAAAATAATATAGTTGAGGGACACTTTTATAATCATAAAGATAGCATCCAAAAATACTCTAGTAGAAATGCAACATATTATGAGCAAAACTAATTAACACAGTAATTTCTTGACTGAGAGTAGTCAAAATGTTGCAGTTAATCTGTTCTTTGTCCACTTCCTGACCTCAAGACTTTGTTCCATTTCTGGTTCCTGGTAAGCAGGAAATGGATATCTGTTTTGTAAATGTTGAATGGACATCAGTTTGTCACTCTGCCAAGCTTTAGGAGTAGGCAAGCAGACATTCCCTAGGTGACTAAGCTTCCATGTTTTGTGATTCTCTCTCTCTGGCTGACTCTCCCTCTGACTAATGTTAGCATGCTACTGCTGCTAAGTCACCGTCTATGGGGTCGCACAGAGTCAGACATGACTGAAGCGACTTAGCAGCAGCAGCAGCAGCTGCTAAGTCGCTTCAGTCAGTTGTGTCCGACTCTGTGCGATCCCATAGACGGCAGCCCACCAGGCTCCGCCGTCCCTGGGATTCTCCAGGCAAGAACACTGGAGTGGGTTGCCATTTCCTCCTCCAATGCATCAAAGTGAAAAGTGAAAGTGAAGGCGCTCAGTCGTGTCTGACTCTTCGAGACCCCATGGACTGCAGCCTACCAGGCTCCTCCGTCCACAGGATTTTCCAGGCAAGAGTACTGGAGTGGGATGCCATTGCCTTAATTCTCGTCATATCCAAACAACTCACAGTGCCTTCATTTGTTCAATGACTCAGTCTCTGATTCAGATGCATCAGAGCCAAGTCACATGGCTTCAAATTTAAATTAACTACTTCTTTGTTGTTAGCACCCTCCAATCTCTCCCTTTCCTTTCTCAGAGCATCCTCCTCTTTCTCCATCAGATAAGCCCTGGTGTATACCTGTGTAACGAAAATATTTTAGAGCAAGTCCTCTTTCCAGCTCGGTCTTCTTAGTCAAATCCTGAATTTGATAACCATGTTCTCTATGCCACTTCCCTTCCATGTCCCTTTGTTGTGATGAAAATAAGTAATTTTAAGCCTTAGAAACAAGAAGAAAAAGACGAAGTCTTATAATTCTCAATTGCCTGCAAAATACTCAGGATTTTGAGCTATGATATCCAGAAAAATGACCATGTGACTGATTAGATCATTTCTCCTTTCTTTACTTCATGATGGGAGCTGATGAGAGACTTAAAAATAAACTAATACAATTATATAAAGTTTAAAAATAAAATAAAATTAAAAAAAAAAGAAAAAAAATATACTCTTTCAGTGAAGAGTGTGGGGCATCTCCTGCAAAAGTAGATATAACACTGTATGCTTTCTTATGGTAATTATGTTCTAAAAGGTAGGCGGCCTTCTAATATTTTTTCTGACTCATAGTAACTTTAATTTTAATGTATACCTCTATTATTAATTGTTGACTTCCCTGGCGGCTCAGATGATAAAGATTCTTCCTACAATGCAGCAGACCTAGGTTCGATCCCTGGGTCAGGAAGATCCCCTGAAGAAGGAAATGGCAGCCCACTCTAGTATTCTTGCCTGGAGAATCCCATGGACAGAGAACGATGATGGGTTACAGACCATGGAGTCACAAAGAGTCAGACATGACTGAACAAGTTTCACTCACTCATTATTAGTATAATAATTTATATACCTGTTACTCTAACTTCAAACAGTGAAGAGTTTAAAATATGTATATGTTTGTGTGTTATATATAATATGCATATTTTTTGTTAAATTTCGTCATTTATATTATGATTAACATCAACATATTGATAGATGCTACTATTATTAATTGGCCACAAGATATGAAGAACTGACTCATTTGAAAAGACCCTGATGCTGGGAAAGATTGAAAGCAGGAGGAGAAGTGGACAACAGAGGATGAGATGGTTGGATGGCATCACCGACTCAATGGACATGAGTTTGAGTAGACTCCGGGAGTTGGTGATGGACAAGGAGGCCTGGCGTGCTGCAGTCCATGGGGTCACAAAGAGTCGGACACAACTAAGTGGCTGAACTGAACTGAACTATTATTATTAACATAGTATTTCATATGACAGTAGATGCTATTGTAGGTGGTATTCATGTATGATTTTATTGCTCTCTAAATAGTAATAGTCTCCCAAATCTTGGATGTCTGGCCAATGTAGCATATTTTTAACTTTTTAAACATGCTATGTGCCACTTCATGATTTATTAAGATGTTAAATCTCGACTTTTCCTTCTTAATGTTTACATTGAATTCACCAAATACTCAGGATTTTGTGTTCCCTTGACTTGAGAATACTGAAAACAAAAGTTACAAGCCACTTAACTTTTTTTTTTCAATAGCCTAAACTTCTTTGAGGGGCTTATGCACAGTGAGAAGGGCAGTCACTCTTACGAGTGGGAAGTTGAGGGCTGATAGCTGTACTACTATAAGTGTTTTCTTGGTTGGTTTCCTCCTAGGGACCCAAGTGATACATCTAGGAATACTGTAACCAAGGGACCAGGGGTCCTTTCTGCAATCTGTTTCCCATGCCCAAGGATGCACAGAAATAGAAGAGCAGCTGGGCTTAAATTTGTCACAAAAGCATACTGCCCACATCTCTTTTGTGGCTATAGTGATCTCATAGCTGGAGAGGCTTTTGTGACTAGTCTGTTCAGGTTAAGATCTGGGGTAACAGCAGCTGTGAGAAGTTTGACAGAAAGCCAGAATTATGACACAGGTTGGATTTCCTGTCATCTTGCAGGATTGGAGTCATTTAAAGGGAAATATAGAAGTGCTATTTCTTTTCTGTCTGATTTTATAGTGTAAGGTTTCTATTCACATCACTTGATCCTTTTCTACCACAAAGCTTGGGTCATTATCTCTCTGGTTTCTATCTCTTCATCTAGCTACATTATGATATTAAATGCCACTATCTCAGAAAATACTTCTGTTATTCTTCTTTCCAGACTAGTGCAGTTTCCTCCCTTATAACCTGTACTGGCCTCCATATTTTCCTTTGTGTCATTTGTCATAATTTATATACATATTTATTAGTATTGTTAGTCATTATATGCCTGTTTCATCCCTCCACCTACAGGAAGAATGTAACTTCCAGAATGAGAGGTCTTGACATGAATTGATTTCTTTCCACTTAGCATAGATTGCATAATTTTGTAGAGCAGGCACTCAATGCATATTGATCGGATGAAAGAGTGAATATAGAAGTGAATGACTTAAAGTAAATTTGACTTGGAGATGAAGTTTTGTCAGATATCTTTTGCGGATTGTGAGAATAAAGTGTCTAAGGCAATTTCAGGACACTCAGGAAATACTGGGTCGGCACTGAACACCTACCAGTTTTCCACCAAGAGTTTGTGAAGTGAGGTGTCTCCCTCTTGTAGATACTATAGCCCTTAAGCTTTAAGCCCTTGAATCCCCAAGTTCCATCTCTCTCTCTTAAACACACACACACACAAAACACCCCCACCCCTCAAAACACACACTCCTTCCACCACTGTCTCAAGTGGTGGTAAAGAGAGATAGTCTTGGAAAGAACAGAAAAGAGACTTGCAATATCCTTGATCACTAGGTGGTGTTTATTCTACTTATTTCTTTAACCACGTTTTAAATCTTTGTCTTTTCTAGCTTATTGTAACCTACTGATGGGATTAAATAAAGTAATATAGGGACTGTGTGTGTGTGTGTGTGTTTTACTGTGGAGTCTCTAATTCATTTCTATTAATGAATAGAAATTAAATCTGTGAATAAGTGAATGGATATGCTAATAAAACAGTGAAACTAATACCAGTAGGAAAACAATTAGTGGACAATACACAACAAGCATCTTAAGAAAAAGATGTTTCGAAGACAAAAGTAGCAGTGATAGCAAATTTATAATTTGACATTAGTTAAGAATATTATATTTCTTGGCTAAATTGTTCCTACTTTGAAAGAAAAAGTTACTTTAAAATCAGTTTGTATTCTCAATGTTTAGCATTGTGTCTAACACATGGAAGAGTTCATGTTTTTGTTGAATCAATATGCTAATGTATGGCATATCCTAGCCATTAGAATCAGACTTGGCAAAACTCCTTACTACCTACTATAAACCCGTACATTGTATCCTCCATTCGTCTTTTCTCTCTTAGCAGTTTTTATTCTCCACTCTGTATGATGCCCTCAGGGTTTCTCCCACATCACACTCAGAGCCTGCCATTGGAGTTGCCATGCCAATGCCTAAACTCTAGATTTAGTGCTACTCAATCTTCCCTACTTTATTTCTCCTGTTTAGAATGTACTTTCTTTCCACTCCCTCTCACTGGCATTCAAATAGGCCTTACTCCAATTTTAAGAGAAATAGTGTGTGGGAAAGGGTAATCAGTAAATTGGACTAACTCCAGTGAATCAGGAAAATAAGACAATATAATTGAAATCTCAAACAAATTTGGATAAATTGTTTTTTTAAAAAACATTGTTTGGAAATTGTCCCAAAGTTGTTCTGCCAACTGTAGGTACTTTTGTTGTTCAGCATTTAAAAATGTGTATTTTAAGAACCGGGGGGATTAGAGACACTAAGACTAAATTTCAAGCAGGAGGCAAGAAACTCAAGGTTGTTGCAAGGAGAGAACAAATTACTCAGGGAATCAGCAACATGGAGTCCTCCCAGACTAAGTCCAACTCAGCTGCCACCATTGCTCTGACAATTCCCTTCAGCACTTGGGTACTTCTGAACAGCTGAGGTTGGCCTTTCATTTTTATAACTAAAACAGCAAATGAAAGAAAAATCTCTTTATTGTTTGTTAGTCCTGACTGAATTATATCCTTGGGGAGAAAAAAGACTGTCTTCTAAGTGTCATAAAATGCTTTATCACTAACAACACTAACAGTGAAGATTAGATTAGAATCGGGCTTCTATTAGGTGAAAGAATGAAAATATTCTGGGAAGTACCCCTTCCTTTGACTGAAACACTCTTTCTCAAAATATTAATACTAATGTTGCTGACTCAGTCTTCAGTCCTGTTACCACAGAATAGGATACGAGCAAAAGAGGCTTCCCTCTGTTGAGGTCTTCCCTCCCTTTTCATTGTAGTATTACTCCAAGAGTCTACCTGGAAGGTTAGCTCCATGCCCATCGAGTCACTTCTTTCCATTTCTTGGCTATCAGGCTTATATCTCTTCCTATGTTTTGCAATTGCTTCAGGTTCTTCAGATATCTGTTAACAGAAGTCCTCTTAGCTCAGGCTCCTCTTAGACCTAGAGTTAAAAGGAAGAGCAAATAATGGTTTTGACACCATGCTTTGTGATGATCACCATACTGGGGACTATAAATGAAGTATAGAGTGAAAGAAAACTTCACCCCTGCCCCTTAAATGAGTAAATAAAGAAGGGTATGAATAAACTAAACAATTTACATGTGACATTATGTACCCCAGAATAATTCCAGTGGAAGTATTTTTAGGTAATTGGTAATCTGCTATAATTAAACATAAAAAAAAAAAAAAGTGACCAGGATGTACTTCAGCTTTAGTATATGAGACCAAATATATGCTCAAGTAACTTCTGTAAGGGGCTTCCCTGGTGGCTCAGCTGGTAAAGAATCTGCCTGTAATGCAGGAGACCTGGGTTTGATCCCTGCGCTGGGAAGATCCCCTGGAGAAGGGAAAGGCTACTCACTCCAGTATTCTGGCCTGGAGAACTCCATGGACTGTATAGTCCATGGGGTTGCAAAGAATAGGACACAACTGAACAACTTTCACTCAATCACTCAGCTTTTGTTAGAACAACCTAACTAACCCCTGTCAGTCCCATATCCTTTTACTGGAGTCGCCCTATCTGACAACAAACTACTTGAAAATTTTGGCTGTAGTTCTGTCTCTAATACCACTCTTTCCTCAGTGTTTTCCAGTCAAATGTACATTCTCACCCGTCCACTAAAAATGCTTTAACATGTTCACCTCTATAGGGCTTACTGGACGGTCACTATTGGCAACACATAATGGGTGACTGCTTTACCCATTTAACATCCTATATTCTTGTTGAATGGGTCCAGTAGCACAGGAAGAAATAAAATGTGGCATATTTCACTGTGTTCCTGGATGAAATTCATTTCTACTCATTCCTATTCCTATACGTTAAAAAAAAAAAAGCAGGTGAGAGCATGAGTGTATTAGAACATACATCTTGCTAAAACTAACGAGAAATTGCCTGTTTTGGTTTTGTCCATCACTCTTGCATTAGGGCCTTTACTCGTTCTGAGAGAAGACTTTCCTATGAGGAGGATAGAAAGAGTGGGGTGGGGGAGTACAGCAATCTAAAGTGTTTCAGTCAAAGATCAAAAATATTCTCAGAAAGTGTTGATATGGGACTTGTGAACAATTTTATGTAGAGCTGTTTCTTGATTGACATTGTCCATGTCCTTTACAAAATGGCTAAGAATCCCAATGAAATATCATATAAATCACATCTATCATATGTTTCCCCTTGAACTTTGATTTTTGTCAACCTTGAAGATCATCATCACACTGACTGATGCTATGAACAGTTAGACTTAAAGTTACGATCATCTCTGTCTGATAAAATCTTGACAGCCAGATTTTTACCACCAATAACATAAGGCTGATTAT
This sequence comes from Bison bison bison, assembly GCF_000754665.1. Lineage (NCBI taxonomy): Eukaryota > Metazoa > Chordata > Mammalia > Artiodactyla > Bovidae > Bison > Bison bison. The sequence goes on along the minus strand of NW_011495080.1, from coordinate 11,565,192 downwards.
AAAGAATGTATAGGAGAATGAGTCAAATAATCTTAAAATATGCATGTGTAGTAAAATTTACTGCAGTATTATATTTTATTGCTTCAATCCCAGATGTAGTCATTTAGTTCAGCTGCTTTTGACATAGATTTAGCCTAAAGTTTTTGTATACCCTAATTGCCATGAATTGAATGCTTGTGGTCCCACAAAATCCACATGTTAAAACCTAATCTCTGGTGTTAATGGTGTTGGAGGTGAGAGCTTTGGAAGATACTTAAATTATGAGGGTGGATCCCTCGTAATGTGGTTAGTGCCCTTATGAGAACAGACACAAGAATGCTTGCTGTCTTTATCTCTGGTCTTCACCATGAGAGGATACAATAATGCAACCACTGAAGTGGGCTCTCACTAGACACTGGATCTGCTGACACCTTGATCTTGGACTTCCTAGCCTCCAGAATTGTGAGAAATACATGTAATTTAAGCAATGTAGTCTATGGTATATTTGTTTTATAGTAGCCTATACTGACTAAGGCAGAAATTGGTACCTGGAAGTGGGGTGTTGATGTAACAAATACCTAAAAAAATGTCAGAGTGGCTTTGAAACTGGCGAATAAATAGAAGCTGGAAGAGTTTTGAGATGCAGCCTAGAAAGTCAGTAAGGAAATTTTAAAATCAACTCTGGTAAGGTGTCAGAAGGAAAAGGAGCAAGCTATAGAGACTTAATCACAGACTTAAAGAGCATCTCAACAGGCACCAGGAATAGAGATGGGATTATACCATCAGAAACCATGGCAGCTGGAGAATCCTACGGACAGAGGAGCTTGGCAGGCTACAGTTCATAGGGTTGCAAAGAGTTGGACACGACTGAAGCAACTTAGCTGCATGTATGACTAAAGGAAACAGGAAACAGGATAGAATGAAGGCAGGCTGTGAATGTGTGCTATCCTTCAAGAAAATGGAAGAAGGCCCCAAAGGTGATTCAGAGATCCTCCAGGCTATTGCCAAGGCTTCAAACAGAAGCCATGGGGTTGGGGCAACCCTGGGGGCACAATGCTGTCTTGACACCAGCAGTGTCAGTGAAGAGCATCAAGACTTGTATAGTACCATCCTGAGCCATGTGAGTGACATTACTACCCCACAAGGTCCAAAAGGGGGAGCATTGAGTCAAAGAAGATTATTTTTGAGCCTCAAGATCTAAGGGAATTTGCTTTGCCAGGTTTGATATTTGCTTGGGACCAGTTACCTCTTCCTTCCTATTTCTCCCTTTTGGAATGGGAATTTGGTTTCATAGGTTCACAGCTGGAGATTTTTGCCTTGTGATGAATCACTGTTTAACCCATATCTGATTTAGATATTTAGATGAGACTTTGAACTTTAGAATTGATACTGGAACATGTTAAGACTTTGGGGGCTATTGAGAGAGAATGAGTATATTTTGCATGTAAGAAAAATGTGAGTTTCGGTGGGGAAGGAGTGTTATGGATTGAATGTGTCCCTCTAAAATTCATATGTTGAAGCCTAATCCCCAGTGTGATGGTACTTGAAGTGGGGCCTTTGGGAAGTAATTAGGTCATGAGGATATAAACCTCAAAGATGGGATTAGCCCTTTGGCTCAACTGGTAAACAATTCACCTGCAATGCTTGAGATCTGGGTTTGATCCCTAGGTTAGGAAGATTCCCCTGGAGAAGGGAAAGGCTACCCACTCCAGTATTCTGACCTAGAGAATTCCATGGACTGTATAGGTCACGGGGTTGCAAAGAGTCGGATATGACTGACCGACTTTCACTCACTCACTTATGAAAGAGACACAAGAGTGCTAGCCTCCCTCTCTCTGTTTTTCGTCATGTGAGGATTCAGCAAGAATGATCTGCAAACCAGGAGGTGGGCTCTCACCAGACACTGGATCTGCTTCTCGGCCTTCAGGACTGTGAGAAATAAATGCTTGCTGTTTAAAATTCTCAGTCTATGCTATATTGGTTTTAGCAAGCTGAACTGACTAGGACACAGACTAAGCCTTTAATCCTGGATATAATGACTCATGAGAAGCAAATGTGAAAGCCTGGGATGGAGAAGTGCAAATCTGTCACCACAGAAGAGATAATCCATGGTGGCAGAAGAGCTGAGTAGCTACCTACACAATTGCAAGGCAGCAATATGGCATTACAGTGTAACTGGGATTTTGTGTACATAAATTTAATTAATAATTTATATGAAGAGACACTAAGTTATGAGTTAGAAAAAGAAAATGAACATACGCCATAGTACACATTTCCAAAATAAAACAGATGTTCATAGTAGAGGAGGACAGTAGAAGTTTGCCTTAAGGAGACAAAAAGCTGAGTTAGATAAATTCTCCAAGGTAAGAAACATAATGATTAAATTCCTAATACACTGGCTACAAAAATCAATGTTTTTCTTTATAGTTCCAATTCACAGTGAATGTAAAGACATCAGTACATTTCTTCAAGCATCATCATTATCCCTATGCAATAATCCAAAGATCAATCCGTGAAAAATAAGCATGACTAATCTTTCAATCACACAATTCAACCTTGTATTTTCTTATTGTTTTCTTCCTTAAAGGTTCTTTTATTTTTTTATTCCTTAAAGCTCATGTGTCTAGTTTCCTGTATATTCAGTTCAAGTCAGTTGCTCAGGCATGTCTGACTCTTTGCAACCCCATGAACTGCAGCACGCCAGGTCTCCCTATCCATCACCAACTCCCAGAGTCTACCCAAACTCACATCCATCGAGTTGGTGATGCCATCCAACCATCTCATCCTCTGTCATCCCCGTCTCCTCCTGCCCTCAATCTTTCCCAGCATCACAGTCTTTTCATATGAGTCAGCTCTTCGCATCAGGTGGCCAAAGTATTGGAGTTTCAGCTTCAGCATCAGTCCTTCCAATGAACACCCAGGACTGATCTCTTTTAGGATGGACCGGTTGGATCTCCTTGCAGTCCAAGGAACTCTCAAGAGTCTTCTCCAACACCACAATTCAAAAGCATCAATTCTTTGGCGCTCAGCTTTCTTTATAGTCCAACTCTCACATCCATACATGACCACTGGAAAAAAGGTAATTCTGTATTTAACCATTTTTATGCCAGGTCAAACATGAGTTCATATGATGTCTCCTGCTCTGATTCATTAACATATATGAGTATGTGATAGTCTCTCAGTTGAGTCTGACTCTTTGCAACCCCATGGGTTGTAGCCCACCAGGCTCCCTTGTCCACAGGATTTTCCAGGCAAGAATACTGGAGTGGGTAGCCATTTCCTTCTCCAGGGGGTCTTCCTGACCCAGGGATCAAACCCGGGTCTCCCACATTGCAGGCAGACTCTTTATCATCTGAGCCACCAGGGATGGATCATTGTAAACTCTTCTTCCTTATCTATAACTTCCCTCTCCAACAGTGAGAAACCTGAATCCCAACATCTACTGCACATTTATTTAGCTGTTCAATTCCAGTACATCCATATAGCAGTATCAGTTACTCATTCACACTCCTGTGGGAAACAACTTTATTGAGCAGCATATAGTACTTATATACTCCATTTCCAGATTTAATTAGGTTAGCTCATTTTTCCCATCTTCTTCATTAAATTTTTTTCATATTTTTATAAGTCAGCTAGATGGTTTTATTACATTCTGCATTCTTTCCTGAAATTCCCTTGACCTCCTAAATGATGTTTTAAATGTACATATATTAATGATTGGGCTTCCCTGGTGGCTCAGATGGAAAAGAACCTTCCCATAATGCAGGAGACCTTAGTTCAATCCCCAGGTCAGAAAGATCCCATAAAGAAGGGAACAACACTCTCCCTGCAGTAAAGTCTATGGATTTTACATGTGCACTGTGTCATGCATGCATCATTGCACTCTCTTAAGAATAGTGTCACCACCCTGCACTATCTTCTGTGTTTCACCTAGTAAATTATCTCCCTCTTCCCCTGAAAAATTTGTGTGAATCACTGATTTTTTTTTAATCATTACTTGAGTTTTGCTTTTTCTCAAATTTCATGTAATTGGAATCATACAACATTCAGCCTTTACAAACTGCTTTCTTTCACATAACAGCATTAAGATTCATCCTTATATTTTCATAGCTTGAGATGGTGCATTTTTTTACTGAATAATATTCCATTGTGTTATGTATGCATGCATTTATCCATTCATCTTTTGATGACTACCAAGCCACAAACCTGATAGCTCGGTTGGTAAAGAATCTGCCTGCAATGCAGGAGACCCCAGTTCAATTCCTGGGTTGGGAAGATCCCCTGGAGAAGGGAATGGCTATCCACTCAAGTATTCTGGCCTGGAGAATTCCATCGACTGTATAGTCCATGGGATCGAAAATAGTTGGACACTACTGAGCAACTTTCACTTTCAGTTTCAAGCCATAAACATTTGCTTGTAGTAGTTCTGGTGGTGATGCAAGATTTAAATAAGAGGGGAGAAAAATGAGACATGGCTCCACGGGACACAGAAAGGACAAACAAGATGACACAGATGTTGGAACTGTCAGAGGAAAACTCTGAAATAAGTATATAAAATATGTTGATACAGTTAATGATGTATATAATGAGAAAAATATGCAAAATATTGGAGGAGATATAAAACTTCTAAAAGAATGAAATGTAAAATGAAAATGAAATATATTTAGAATAAAAATAAATCACTTGATGTTTTTGCTACAGAGCACAATAGAAAAGTCTGTAGAAATTATACAAACTAAAGTCATAGAGATAAAGGAAACAAAGTGTGCTGAGCCTCAATTGAAATAAAATATTGAAAGTTTATGATAAAATTCATTTTCAGTATTGTGAAAGGAATCATTGAAAATAAAGATTGAAATAAACTTATTCTCGATGTTTTATTGCTTAGTATCAAATGAGTAATTGAAGACCAGGAAGAAAGGGTATAGAGAAAGAAGACATTTTGAAAGATATAGAATTTTTTTCCAAATGTTATTAAATAAACCTATTCACTGATTAGGAGAAGGCAATGGCAACCCACTCCAGTACTTCTGCCTGGAAAATCCCATGGATGGAGGAACCAGGTAGCCTGTAGTCCATGGGGTCTCTAAGAGTTGGACACGACTGAGTGACTTCACTTTCACTTTTCACTTTCATGCATTGGAGGAGGAAATGGCAACCCACTCCAGTGTTCTTGCCTGGAGAATCCCAGGGACGGGGAAGCCTGGTGAGCTGCCATCTATGGGGTTGCACAGAGTTGGACAAGACTGAAGCAACTTAGCAGTAGCAGCATTCACTGATTAATGAATTCCAAGCAGGGAATTTATTCCAAAAAATACATTTTTTTTCATTTTATGTTTGTTTATGATGAGAAGACTAGTTCAGGACTAATTTCTCTATCATACACATATATGAAAGTTTAACCATATTCTTTATCCACATTTGTTAACACTTGTCACCAGCTTTCCATTGACCCACAGAATATAGAGGAAGAATTTTTGACTTCAAAGATTCCTATCACTCATTGAGTCAAATAACTTGCTTAGCCACTTCAGTCGTGTCCAACTCTCTGTGACTGCACGGACTGTGGCCAGCCAGGCTCCTCTGTCCATGGGATTTGCCAGGCAAGAGTACTGGAGTGGGTTGCCATTTCTTTCTCCATGTACCTATGCTAAGCACCCATATTTTACTTATAGTTAATCCTCATTGAATCTTAGAAAGGTTACATTATTCTTGATAGTTACAGATGAGAAAACTGAGGTACGTAGCCACATAAGTCATTAATGACAGGTCTGGGATGTGAATCCAGATCTGCCTGAGTCTAGATCCATATATTTTCTGGTTTATGAAGTGTAAGAAATGATTAACTACTATTAATATTGTTACAGTATCCTCTAATGTATGCATCTTCACCTACTGGATGGAAATCCTAAATTTTAGTTAGGTAAAATAATTGTTCTCTAAATATAAGACTGAAGTGATTATATCAGAAAAATCACATGGAGATACTTTTTCCTGAGAACCAATACACCTATTTTAAGTAAATCAGTGTTTACAAAAATATTTTTAACCTTAGTCTTTCCTAAATAGCCATTTGTGGTACATTGAAAATGTTAGACTAAAAGACCTTCATTTCAAAGTTATTCTATAACCATAATTTATTCCACATTGCATTCCTTCTAGATCTTATAAAGATATGAGTTTAGAGAGAAATGTCTGATTTTAAGCATAATTGAACTATATAAATTCAACGTGGAAAGAATCTTAAACTCGTTCTTCTTGTTTCAGGTTGAAAATGACAAATATGAAATGCAGTATTACAACAAATATTATAAAATCTTCTACAATATGGTGGTATTTTATTAAGTAAATACTAAAATTGTTTTGAATGCTATTGGAAAGGACAGCCCACTTCAGTATTCTTGCCTGGAGAGTTTCATGGACAGAAGAGCCTGGTGGGCTATAGTCCATGGGATCACAAAGAGTTGGACACTACTGAGTGACTAACCCTTTTGTCTGTTAAGTTTTAGTTTGCTATTTGGCTCACTGGTTGTTAAATTTTAGTACTATGGAAGGGAAACTTTTCAAACTGAATTGTAGAAAGCCAATTGTGACATTTACAGCATAATCTGTATAGCCCAAAGAGAGATGGTAGGAAAAATCTCTCCCTGGTGGGCATTCATTTGCCATGAATTTTATAGTATGGCCCTAACCAATCTTTTTCATAAAGTGTACAATGTGTAAAAATCTAAGATTTGGGGCATCATATAATATCTCCCCACTGTGGAAAGACACTGATGAATTTTTAACACAAAAACTTATCAATTCTATTCAGAAATAAAATTTGTCCTCTAATCCTCTAGGGATAGAGTTTATGGTAAGGTATAAAATTGAAAATTAACTACAAATGCTTGAAAATCAAAAATATATATCATAAAAGGAAACAACTTCAGTTTCTTTAGTGGCTGGAAGTAGTTCTCCAAAGATATCCATGTCTTAATCCCTGAGGTCTATAAGTATGTTAGACTACTTGACAAAAGGGAGTTAAAGTTGCAGATGGAACCTGCTAATTAACTGATCTTGAGATGAGATTATCATTGATTATTTTAGTAGACTCAGTATAAAAACAAGTTAACTTTTAAGTGGAAGAAGGAGGAAGAATCAGTTGGAGAAAGATTTGAAGATACTGTGCTGCTAGCTTTGAAAAATGATGGAGTGACAACAGTCAAGGAATGTAGTCTCTAGAAGCTGGAAAGGACAAGGAAAAGATTCTCCATATGGCATACAAAGGATCTCTGTCCTTTTGACACCTTGATTTTAGCCTAGCAAGACACATTTTGGCTTTCTGACCTCTAATACTTTAAGATAACAAATTTGAGTTGTTTTAAACCACTAATTTAATGACAGTTGGTTCAGTTCAGTCAATCAGCCATGTCTGATTCTTTATGATCCCATGGACTGAAGCATGCCAGGCTTCTGTGTCCATCACCAGCTTCTGAAGCATGCTCAAACTCATGTCCATCAAGTTGGTGATTTCATCCAACCATCTCATTCTCTGTCATCCCCTTCTCATCCTGCCTTCAATCTTTCCCAGCATCAGGGTCTTTTCCAAGGAGTCAGTTCTTTGCATCAGGTGGTCAAAGTATTGGAGTTTTGCTTCAGCATCAGTCCTTGCAATGAATATTCAGGACTGATCTACTTTAACCTCAGATATGCAGATGACACCACCCTTATGGCAGAGAGTGAAGAAGAACTCAAGAGCCTCTTGATGAAAGTGAAAGAGGAGAGTGTAAAAGTTGGCTTAAAGCTCAGAAAACTAAGATCATGGCATCTGGTCCCGTTACTTCATGGCAAATAGATGGGGAAACTGTGGAAACAGTGGCTGACTATTTTTCTGGGCTCCAAAATCACTGCAGATGGTGATTGCAGCCATGAAATTAAAAAAACGCTTACTCCTTGGAAGGAAAGTTATGACCAACCTAGATAGTATATTGAAAAACAGAGACATTACTTTGTCAACAAAGGTCCATCTAGTCAAGGCTATGGTTTTTCCAGTAGTCGTGTATGTATGTGAGAGTTGGGCTATAAAGAAAGCTGAGCACCGAAAAATTGATGCTTTTGAACCGTGGTGTTGGAAAAGACTCTTGAGAGTCCCTTGGACTGCAAGGACATCCAACCAGTTCATCCTAAAGGAGATCAGTCCTGGATGTTCATTGGAAGGACTGGTGTTGACGCTGAAACTCCAATATTTTGGCCACCTGATGTGAAGAGCTGACTCATTTGAAAAGACCCTGATGTTGGGAAAGGTTGAGGGCAGGAGGAGAAGGGGAAGACAGAGGATGAGATGGTTGGATGGCATCAGCAACTCAATGAACATGAGTTTGGGTAACCTCTGGGAGTTGGTGATGGACAGGGAGGCTTTGTGTGCTGTGGTTCATGGGGTCGCAAAGAGTCAGACACGACTTAGCTACTGAACTGAACTGAACTGATCTACTTTAGGATTGACTGGTTTGATCTCCTTGCCATCCAAGGCACTCTCAAGAGTCTTCTCCAACACCACAGTTCAAAAGCATCAATTCTTTGGTGCTCAGCTTTCTTTGTAATCTAACTAACATTCATACATGACTACTGGAAAAACCATAGCCGTGACTAGATGGACCTCTGTTGGCAAAGTAATGTCTCTGTTTTTCAATATGCTAAGTTGGTCTTAGCTTTTCTTCCAAGGAGCAAGCATCTTTTAATTTCATGGCTACAGTCACCATCTGCAGTGATTTTGGAGCCCCAAAATATAAAGTCTCTCACTGTTCCCATTGTTTCCCCATCTACTTGCCATGAAATGATGAGACCGGATGCCATGATCTTAGTTTTCTGAATGTTGAGCTTTAAGCCAACTTTTCCACTCTCCTCTTTCACTTTCATCAATAGGCTCTTTGATTTTTCTTTGCTTTCTGCAACAAGGGTGGGTCCTCTGCATATCTGAGGTCACTGATATTTCTCTGGGAAATCTTGATTCCAGCTTATTCTTTATCCAGCCTGGCATTTTGCATGATATATCTGCATGTAAGTTAAATAATCAGGGTAACAATATACAACCTTGACGTACTCCTTTCCCAATTTAGAACCATTCTGTTGTTCCATGTCCATTTCTAACTGTTGCTTCTTGACCTTCATATACATGTCTCAGGAGGCTGGTCAGGTGGTCTGGTATTGCCATCTCTTGAAGAATTTTCCAGAGTATTTTGTGATTGACAGTCAAAGGCTTTGGAAGAGTCAATAAAGCAGAAGTAGATGTTTTTCAGGAACTCTCTTGCTTTTTCAATGATCCAGTGGTTGTTGGCAATTTGATCTCTGGTTCCTCTACCTTTTCTAAGTCTAGCTTGAACATTTGGGAGTTCAAAGTTTACATTCTGTTGAAGCCTAGCTTAGAGAATTTTGAGCATTACTTTGCTAGCATGTTCAGTTCAGTTCAGTTCAGTTGCTCAGTCATGTCCGACTCTTTGCGACCCCATGAATCACAGCACACCAGGCCTCCCTGTCCATCACCATCTCCTGGAGTTCACTCAAACTCACGTCCATCGAGTCAGTGGTGCTATCCAGCCATCTTATCCTCTGTCATCCCCTTCTCCTCCTGCCCCCAACCCCTCCCAGGATCAGAGTCTTTTCCAATGAGTCAACTCTTCGCATGAGGTGGCCAAAGTCCTGGAGTTTCAGCATTAGCATCATTCCTTCCAGAGAACACATGGCTGATCTCTTTAGAATGGACTGGTTGGATCAGA
>NW_011495080.1:11554724-11555358 GCF_000754665.1 Bison bison bison | reverse complement strand
GATCTTCGTTTTCTGAATGTTGAGCTTTAAGCCAACTTTTTCACTCTCCACTTTCATTTTCATCAAGAGCTTTTTAGTCCCTCTTCACTTTCTGCCAGAAGAATGCTGTCATCTGCATATTTGAGGTTATTGGTATTTCTTTGACAATCTTGATTCCAGTTTGTGCTTCTTCCAGCTCAGTGTTTCTCTTGATGTCCTCTGCATATGAGTTAAATAAGCAGGGTGACAATATACAGCCTTGACGTACTCCTTTTCCTATTTGGAACGAATCTGTTGTTCCATATCCAGTTCTAACTGTTGCTTCCTGACCTGCATATAGGTTTCTCAAGAGGCAGGTCAGGTGGTCTGGTATTCCCACCTCTTTCAGAATTTTCCACAGTTTATTGTGATCCACACAGTCAAAGGCTTTGGCATAGTCAATAAAGCAGAAATAGATGGTTTTCTGGAACTCTCTTGCTTTTTCGATGATCCAGCGGATATTGGCAATTTGATCTCTGGTTCCTCTGCCTTTTCTAAAACCAGCTTCAACATCTGAAAGTTCAAGGTTCACGTATTGCTGAAGTCTGGCTTGGAGAATTTTGAACCTGACTTTACTTGCGTGTGAGATGAGTGCAATTGTGTGGTAGTTTCTGCA
>NW_011495080.1:11554213-11554624 GCF_000754665.1 Bison bison bison | reverse complement strand
TCACTTTCACAGCATCATCTTTCAGGATTTGAAACAGCTCAACTGGAATTCCATCCCCTCCACTAGCTTTGTTCATAGTGATGCTTTCTAAGGCCCACTTGACCTCACATTCCAGGATGTCTGGCTCTAGGTGTTACATGAGTGCAATAGTGTGGTACTTTGAACATTCTTTGGCATTTCCTTTCTTTGAGATTGATATTTGTTAAAGCAGCAATTAAAACCTAATACACTGATTTTGCATACTGACCAAAATAACTCCAGTTTTAAACAGAATCCAAACTCAGAGGAGCTTAATTTTCCTGATAATTTACTGAATTGAATAGCCAAAGCGATCTTGAGAAAGAAGAATGGAACTGGAGGAATCAACCTACCTGACTTCAGGTTCTACTACAAAGCCACAGTTATCAAGAC
>NW_011495080.1:11553513-11554113 GCF_000754665.1 Bison bison bison | reverse complement strand
TTATCCTCTGTCATCCCCTTCTCCTCCTGCCCCCAACCCCTCCCAGGATCAGAGTCTTTTCCAATGAGTCAACTCTTCGCATGAGGTGGCCAAAGTCCTGGAGTTTCAGCATTAGCATCATTCCTTCCAGAGAACACATGGCTGATCTCTTTAGAATGGACTGGTTGGATCTCCTTGCAGTCCAAGGGACTCTCAAGAGTCTTCTCCAACACCACAGTTCAAAAGCATCAATTCTTCAGCACTCAGCTTTCTTCACAGTCAACTCTCGCATCCATACATGACCACAGGAAAAACCATAGCCTTGACTAGATGGGCCTTTGTAGGCACTGTAATGCCTCTGCTTTTCAATATGCTATTTAGGTTGGTCATAACTTTTCTTCCAAGGAGTAAGCGTCTTCCAATTTCATGGCTGCAATCACCATCTACAGTGATTCTGGAGCCCCAAAAAATAAAGTCTGACACTGTTTCCCCATCTATTTGCCATGAAGTGATGGGACCAGATGCCATGATCTTCGTTTTCTGAATGTTGAGCTTTAAGCCAACTTTTTCACTCTCCACTTTCATTTTCATCAAGAAGCTTTTTAGTCCCTCTTCACTTTC
>NW_011495080.1:11552087-11553252 GCF_000754665.1 Bison bison bison | reverse complement strand
GTAAGACCAGAAACTATAAAACTCCTAGAGGAGAACATAGGCAAAACACTCTCTGACATACATCACAGCAGGATCCTCTATGACCCACCTCCCAGAATATTGGAAATAAAAGCAAAAATAAACAAATGGGACCTAATTAACCTTAAAAGCTTCTGCACATCAAAGGAAACTATTAGCAAGGTGAAAAGACAGCCTTCTGAATGGGAGAAAATAATAGCAAATGAAGCAACTGACAAACAACTAATCTCAAAAATATACAAGCAACTCCTCCAGCTCAACTCCAGAAAAATAAATGACCCAATCAAAAAATGGGCCAAAGAACTAAATAGACATTTCTCCAAAGAAGACATACAGATGGCTAACAAACACATGAAAAGATGCTCAACATCACTCATTATCAGAGAAATGCAAATCAAAACCACTATGAGGTACCATTTCACACCAGTCAGAATGGCTGCGATCCAAAAGTCTACAAGCAATAAGTGCTGGAGAGGGTGTGGAGAAAAGGGAACCCTCTTACACTGTTGGTGGGAATGCAAACTAGTACAGCCACTATGGAGAACAGTGTGGAGATTCCTTAAAAAACTGGAAATAGAACTGCCTTATGATCCAGCAATCCCACTGCTGGGCATACACACTGAGGAAACCAGAAGGGAAAGAGACACGTGTACCCCAATGTTCATCGCAGCACTGTTTATAATAGCCAGGATATGGAAGCAACCTAGATGTCCATCAGCAGATGAATGGATAAGAAAAAAGTGGTACATATACACAATGGAGTATTACTCAGCCATTAAAAATAATACATTTGAATCAGTTCTAATGAGGTGGATGAAACTGGAGCCTATTATACAGAGTGAAGTAAGCCAGAAGGAAAAACAGAAATACAGTATACTAACGCATATATATGGAATTTAGAAAGATGGTAATAATAACCTGGTGTACGAGACAGCAAAAGAGACACTGATGTATAGAACAGTCTTATGGACTCTGTGGGAGAGGGAGAGGGTGGGAAGATTTGGGAGAATGACATTGAAACATGTAGAATATCATGTAAGAAACGAGTTGCCAGTCCAGGTTCGATGCGCGATACTGGATGCTTGGGGCTAGTGCACTGGGACGACCCAGAGGGATGGTGTGGGGAGGGAGGAGGGAGGAGGGTTCA
>NW_011495080.1:11549446-11551987 GCF_000754665.1 Bison bison bison | reverse complement strand
TGTGGCGGATTCATTTTGATATTTGGCAAAACTAATACAATTACGTAAAGTTTAAAAATAAAATAAAATTAAAAAAAAAATAAATAAATACCAAAAAAAAAAAAAAAGAGAATATTTCACAAAACAGAACATTTTATGGCATTGGGTTATCTGAGATTATAAGCATTAATAAATTTAAAGTGTAAATATATTTCATCCTAGAGAAAATATTATTGCAAAGATTTCTGTTATATAAATCATACCAAGGATTTTAATTTAGTTCCAATTATATATAAGGTATAGAAAACTATATTAATCAGTAATCAAGCAAAAATTTGGAATCAAAAGGTACTTTTATATTTTATACATATCAGGGAAGGAAGATATTGCAAATGACTAAGCCAAAGATTTCCATCTGTAATTAACCTTTTCAAATGTTTCTTTTCCATATAAGTTGTGTTCATCAACTAAAGTACCTTATGATGATTTGTCAAAACTCTATGAAAACACTGTGCTAGAGTCAATTTAAAAGTTTTTTAAGATTTTTTGCCCTATATTTTTTTATTTTTAATTGGAGGATAATAATTGCTTTACAATATTGTGTCGGCTTCTGCCATACAACAATGTGACTCAGCCATAAGTATACATACATGTGTCCCCTCCCTCTTGAACCTCCCTGACACCCCTGCCCCATCCCACCCCTCTTGGTTGTCACAGAGTACTGCTTGAGCTCCCTGCATTATACAGTGTGTGCTGTGTGCTTTGTCGCTCAGTCATGCCCGACTCTTTGTGACCCCATGGACTGTAGCCTGCCAGGCTCTTCTGTCCATGGGGATTCTCCAGGCAAGAATACTAGAGTGGGTAGCTTTTCACTTCTCCAGGGGATCTTCCCAACCCAGAGCCTAAATCCAACTCTCCTGCATGGCAGGCGGATTCTTTACAGTCTGAGCCATCAGGGCAGCCCTGCATTATACAGCAGCTTCCTGTTAGCTGTCTATTTTACATATGGTGATATGTGTTTCAGCGCTACTCTCTCAGATTTGTCCCACCCTCTCCTTCCTCATACTGTGTCCAGGGTCTGTTCTCTATGTCTGCATCGCTAGTCCTGCCCTGCAAATTTTACAAGTTCAGTTTTACTCAGAAAATTTGTCAATTATATTCCTGTTTTTAGTTAAATGAGAAATTTTCTTTAATCATTGAAGTGTATGTCTGGTATGTATGTAGTATATTCTATAAAATAACTTTTAAAAGTTTAACCTTTGTAAATTATCTTATTTTTATTAAACTAGAGTTTCAGGATGGGGAACACGTGTATGCCTGTGGCAGATTCATGTTGATGTATGGCAAAACCAATACAATATTGTAAAGTAATTAACCTCCAATTAATATAAATAAATTTATATTAAAAAATAAACTAGGGTTTTGTTAGTAATTAAAAAAGAAAAATATTGTAAAATTTTTAAAGCTGACGACTGAATTATCTTAGTAATACAGATTTTCTCCCTACCTTGTTTTTTTCTTTTTGTTGACCTTGAATCACTGCTAACATTCATTGCATTTTCAAAATACAGTGAGTTTTAAGATTATTAAAGATTTTGTGGGGTGATTAAGAAAGGAAGAGACAGTAAGACACACAGCATCTAGCATCTCCCTACAAACCTCTTTGATTTTGTTCTCCACACGTGCTTTTCAACCATTTCTTCTTTCTTGTTAACTCTTTTGTTTCATAGCTTTCTCTTCTTTTCAAATTTAATTCTTTATGCACATCATGAACATGAACGTGCATGAGTGCTCATTTGTGTCTGACTCTCTATGACCTCATGGATCACAGCCCTCCAGGCTCCTTTGTCATTAGAATTTTTCAGGCAAGAATACTGGAGTGGACTGTCATTTCCTGCTCCAGGGGATCTTAGTACTCAGTAAAGATACCTAAGTTTCTGCTCCTTTAGAAAATAATGTATGCATGAGTGCTAAATCATTTCAGTCATGTCCAACTCTTTGTGACCCTATGAACTGTAGCCCAGCAGGATCCTCTGTCCATGGGATTATGATCCAGCAATCCCACTATTGGGCATACATACTGAGGAAACCAGAAGGGAAAGAGACACGTGTACCCCAATGTTCATCACAGCACTGTTTATAATAGCCAGGATATGGAAGCAACCTAGATGTCCATCAGCAGATGAATGGATAAGAAAGCTGTGGTACATATACACAATGGAGTATTACTCAGCCATTAAAAATAATACATTTGAATCAGTTCTAATGAGGTGGATGAAACTGGAGCCTATTATACAGAGTGAGGTAAGCCAGAAGGAAAAACACCAATACAGTATACTAACACATATATATGGAATTTAGAAAGCTGGTAACAATAACCCTGTGTACGAGACAGCAAAAGAGACACTGATGTATAGAACAGTCTTGTGGACTCTGTGGGAGAGGGAGAGGGTGGGAAGATTTGGGAGAATGGCATTGAAACATGTAAAATATCATGTATGAAACGAGATGCCAGTCCAGGTTCGATGCACGATACTGGATGCTTTGGGCTAGTGCACGGGG
>NW_011495080.1:11533708-11549130 GCF_000754665.1 Bison bison bison | reverse complement strand
CCCCCCCCACCCATTTTCTGTCACAGCTGATTGAAATCAGTCAAGTTTGAAGCCTATTACTTGGGAAAATGAATATCCTTTTCTATCTACAGAAAAGAAAGTGAAAGTGAAAGTCGCTCAGGATATTCCGACTCTTTGCGACCCGGTGGACTATACAGTCCATGGAATTCTCCAGGCCAGAATACTCGAGTTGGTAGCCTTTCCCTTCTTCAGGGATACAGAAAATCAGTTTAAATGCAACCAAATTGTTGCTAAACGGAACGTCTTTAATTATCATGAAAGTGAAAGTGAAGTCGCTCAGTCGTGTCCGACTCTTTGCGATCCCATGGACTGTAGCCTACCAGTCTCCTCTGTCCTTGGGATTTTCCAGGCAAGAGTACTGGAGTGGATTGCCATTTCCTTCTCCAGAGGATCTTCCCAACCCAGGGATCAAACCTGGGTCTCCCACATTGTAGGTACACGCTTTACCGTCTGAGCCACCAGGGAAGTCAAGTCCTAACAAGTGAACTGAGGATCTGCCCTTGGTAAATTCATGATTATTGATTGTCTGTTAAGAACAACATGTTGTTGTGACTTTACAGTCTCCCTGTCTGGGGGATGAGCTAATGTTTCACAACTTTTTCTTCTCCTGTTTAAATACTTAAACCTGTATTGCATTCTTTATTCCCTTTGTCCACATCCAGAAACCCATGACCATCTCTATATCCATGCCTGAAGACAGACACTTAGAAAACCTGTTTCTAATTCGTATTAACTAGAAAAAAGCACTTTTTAATTTGGCCCGAAGTTACAGTACTGTGACTATACAATAATTAATGAGAGTTTACTAAGACATGAGGACATTAGTCTTATTCTTTTGGAGTTATGGCTTATAATTAGCAGACTTTTTTGCATTAGTCTGATAGAAAATCGTTATGTCAACCATAGCTCCTATTTGTCTTCTACTAGTGCATTTGTAGTGCATAAAATTACTTTCTATCCAAACTTAAGTTCAGCTATTAGGAATGTAAGTTACAGATGCACATTAGTTTATATAGCTTTTATTTTAAATAAAAATGATGAGATCAAATCAATGACACACTAATAGTAGCAATAAAAATTTGCATTAATTGAAATGATTTAAAGCACAAGGGCTGCCCGGGTGGCACAGTGGTAAAAAATTTGCCTGCCAATGCAGAAGACACAGGATACATGGATTCAATCCCTGGGTCTGGAGGATCCCCTCAAGGAGGAAATAGCAACCCACTCCAGGATTCTTACCTGGGAAACCCCATGGACAAGGGATCCTGATGGCCTACAGTCCATGGGGTCGCAAAAGAGCAAGGCTTGACTGAGTGACTGGGCACACAAACACAAAGCATAGTCTTTCAGATAATATTTTAGGGATCCTTTCTGCTGTTCTTTTTGGGATAGTGGTTTAACTCGCTAAATCATGCCCATTTCTTGCAACCCTGTGGACTGCAGCCCACCAGGCTCCTCTGTCCATGGGATTTTCCAGGCAAGCATACTAGAGTGGGTTGCCATTTCCTTCTTCAAGGGATCTTCCCAGCCCAGGGATCGAACCCAGTCTCCTGCATTGTAGGCAGATTCTTTACTGACCTGACCACCAGGGAAGCCCTTTGCTGTTATTTTTATTAATTGCTTATTCTTCAGTTTCTTCGGAAATCATTTATGTGTGGTGGATGTAGCTCTTATTGTGTAAAGCTAAGTTTTCAGGCTATATGGCTGAGATTGGGAGGAGGTAATAAACATGATATGTTCTAGTTGTGATCCTTTTGGTTTTAAGAAGGAGAGATCATTCCAGCTAGCTCCAGCAATAGGAAGGAGAAATAGATTTTCTTATGAAGATATAATAAGGAATTACATTCAGAGATATGAAACAGTCTTATAGGGACTGAAACTAAGTAGGCTATCAAAGGTTCTCTTGCATTTCTTAGGAGCTGCATGGTCTCCCTAATCTCAGCATGTGGGCTCCTTGTTCTGTCTCTCCTTTCTCATAATATCTTATTTCTACTCTTTAACAGCCACAACTTGTGGATGGTTTTGGCTTGCTAGGGCACCAACCTCATTCCTGACTCTACTTCATAAATTTTTTATTTTTTTTATGACTCAACCTTTGAACTTAACCTGTTTCAAAATTTCCAGATGGGGACTTCCCTGGCAGTCCAGTGGTTAAGGCTTCACCTTTCAAAGCAGGGGTGTAGGTTCAATCCCTGGTTGAGGAGCTAAGATCCCACATGCCTCATTGTGAAAACCAAAAAATAAAGCAGAATCAATATAAAAAAATTCAATAAAGATTTTAAAAATGGTCCACATTAAAAAAAAAATTCCAGGTGACTGACACTGGCTTCTGGTTTTTCAATTCAAGTACCTGAAAAAGCAATCTAATTATGTTTTTTAAAGCCAGGCCACAGAAGCTTCTTCTTGGATCAGATATGCACAGATGAGAAGGGGAGCTAAAGTGACACGGAGTTTTGTGACCTGACAACCTCTCAGCTGGGGCTGGGGGTGGGATTTACCTGGAAAAGGTACAGGTAGAACTGGCATTTGAAGATATAACATCAGAAAAAACTGTTGGGGGCTTCTGTGTCAGGTCATCTTGCAGCCACTGATGAGGGCAAGGTGACATGATAGGAAAAGCGACTGGTTTAGAGACATAAAGACCTAATGTTTCTGGGGCTGAATTCCTTATTTATAAATTAAGATGACAATACCACCCCAGTGATGTATATTATGTGAAAATCTTAACATGATCTTCAATCTATTTTTTAGATTGAAGTACTCAATTCAAGTACTCAATAGCATAAAGTGCCTTTCCTCCTTTTCCTTCTGTTCCCTGAAGCCTAGATCTCTAAATTAGGTTAAATAAATTTAGCAACTTCCAATGTTTTACCCCATAAAATCTGTATTGATTAAATATGTATATATATTAATATATGTGAGCCCCACTTAGGAATATTTCACCCCATAGAATGTACCCTAATTAAAAACATATATTAATATGTGTTGTGTTGTGCTTCGTTGCTCAGTCTTGGACTCTTTGCGACCCCATGGACTGTAGACTGCCAGGCTCCTCTGTCCAGGGGATTCTCTAGGTAAGAATACTGGAGTGGGTAGCCATGCTCTCCTCCAGGGGATCTTCCCAACCCAGGGATTGATCCCAGGTCTCCCACATTGTGAGCAGATTTTTTACCATCTGAGCCATCAGGTAAATATATATTAATATATATGATTACCAGATTCTGGCTTACATTTTTAAAGTAGCTATGTGTTGTGTATGGTTTTTAAAAAGATTCTCTTTCATAGGCTTAATATTTTAGTATCTTCCATTTTCATGGTGGTTACAAGTATTTGCATGAACTAATCACATATAATTTCATAAGAACTCTGAGGAAAGCAGTATTATGATCATGTTAGAAATCAGGAAACTAAAGCTCAGTTTAAATGTATGATCCAAAAGATTCCTTTTTTATTAATTCATTCATTTAATAACTATTTACTGAGCACTACTATGTGCCACATACTGTTCTAAAGTGCTTGGGATGCAGCAGTGAACAAAATGAACAACATTTGCTTTATTATAGTTTACATTTTAGTAAAAGAAGAGAGGGAGGAAGAAAGGGAGGGAAGGGAAGGAAAGAAAAGAGAGTACAATTAAAAAAGTGGTGATTGATACTATGTGGAAAATTTATATAAGATGGTATAATAGGGAGTATGCAGTAGGCTACCATAGATTCACTGGTCATGTAAGTCACTTGCAGTGACTCCTAAGCTCATCCTTGAATACGCAGGACAACAACAATTTAGGAAGAAACCAAATAGAACAAAAGATCAAAGAATTAACTTACAGTGTTCGAAAAGCAGAAAGAAAGTCAGTGGGCCTAGAATTCAGGCTGAGGGGATGGGTTTGGAAAGTTAGACTATCAGGAATTTGGAAGGCATATTACAAAATTTAAATTTTATATGTGATAGGAAACTGATGGGGGTTTTAAGCATGAAAGTAACAAGACCTAAATTGTATGTTTAAAGTTTTTACTCTGACTACTGTGTGGTAAATTATATTTAGTGGGTCAGAAATGGAAGCAGGAAGGCCACCTAAGAGACTGTTGTGTCATGGCCAGGAGAGGTGGTAGTGCTAACCTTGTGGCTGGAGAGATGTTGGCAGTTCAGGATATATTTGAAGTAGCATTGAGAAGACTGGGTGTGTGGGAGGCATAGAGGAACCAAGGATTCATGCTTAGATGGGGGCTGCCCTGCAGTACAGAGTCTACCTGCAATGTGGGAGGCCTGGGTTTGACTCCAGGGTTACGAAGATTCCCTGGAGAAGGGAATGACTACGCACTCCAGTATTCTTGCCTGGAGAATCCCCATGGACAGAGGAGCCTAGCGGACTACAGTCCATGGGGTCCTCAAGAGTTGGACATGACTGAGCAACTTTCACTTTCAGGGACAGAGACCAACATACATATTTCTTATCATTTTACAGTGATGAATATTTATGTTTCTGAATTCTGACACCACTGAGTGACTAACACTTTCATACCTAGACGAAAACTCAAGAAACTGCCTGCCTGTCATGCCGCTTATTGACATGGAAAAGACAGTTTGTCTTGCATAGGATTTCCACTCGGGAAGTTTACGTTTTTCTGAGTTCAAAATCTTAAGAAAAATCAGTTGAAAATTGGAAACATGAGAAAAAAAGTATTGTAATCCTCTTGAAAGAATTAAACCCTAACAACAAACATCAAGGTATTGCTGGTTTGAAAGAAACCACTAATGTCAAGTTGAAAGCAAGAATAGGAAGGGATGACAAAGGCTTCAGAGTCAAAGGCTAAGTTGACATCTCTGATAATCAACCCAGAAACACTTAGGAGACTATCAGTCACAAGTTAATCAGTCAGTCTTGCTCCTGTTTGCATCTGTGCTAAGTGTGTGTTGGTGGTGGCCCTGTCTTCTGCCAGTGGTGAGTCATTCCTATCAATAGACATTAATAAGTTTATATGCATAGTAGACATTAGACAAACCTTATAAGCATGTTTCAAGAAGCAACACATTTTGGAAACAACATAGAATATCTCATCTTGATAGACAATACCAATTTTATTATTTGAAAACTAGCCAATAAGGTTACTGGATTTTCCAGTTGTTTTAAATATGCCCATAAGCTAAAACTTTTGTAAAAACTACTAAAATATTTTTCAAATAGTAAGCATTTTATTATCTACAATAAAGATTAATGAGTATTAAGAATGCTAGACATAGTTTATGAATCATCTGTAATTTAAGTCATTTCTTGTCCCTAAATTCTAGCGATTAATATCTTTGGTGAATGTAAAAATATTCACATGCTTTTCAAGTACCCACTACCATTTCCTTTTTGCCTCAAGGTGCCTTTTCTCCCACTTTCACTAACAGTATTTAATTATTGATTTTTTGTCACCTCTGCCCTCACTTTTCATCTATAGCCACTTTTCTGTTTTCCCATTGGTAGAGTTATTTCTGTGATCACTAACACTGATCTTGTTTCATAAGACAGTACAACTTTTTCCAGAGGTAAGAAAAATAACCTCATATTCTTCCAGGAATAAATTTGCTTACAGTACTTCTAGAAATTTCTCAGTTAAACTATGTGGGAGACCCCCTGAGCTGCCAAGACTATATTGTGTAAACAACTGTATAAACAACTTCTTTTTTGTCCCTGTCTCATATGGGCTGTCACAGACACTGGGAGCTTGCTGCACGAAATAATGTGTTTAGTCATTTTCTCACTGGTATGATTCAACTATCTCTCATGCCGTTAGGACCTCCCTCATGGGAGAACACTGGCTATGTAGACATGCCCTGAAATGCCAGATTTCACAGCTTTTTGCTATTTGTGTTACTACTATGGAGTTATCACTTATTTATATTGGAAAAATGATGAGCCATCTTTTTGTAGTAAAGCCAAATGTGTTAAAAAATAAAAGTGTTTGCAAGTTATTTGTCATTGAAATCGAAAATATTATTGAATCTCTTAAGGAAAATAAAGCCTAACAATTGTTAGATAAATCTAACCATGTGTTGAACAGACTGTCAAACTTAGCTTTTTTATATAATCCATAAAATATTAAAATAGTAACACAAACTTTCTGTCTTTAATGGTATGTGAAGTCCAAAGAGTGTGTTCATGTGTATTATCTCCTTTCATTCTCTGGGGGGAAGCCTCCTGGAGGTAGTACTATTATAGTTTACAATTTTTAGATGTTGAAACTCAAGCTCAGAGAGTTGAAACAATTTGTTCAAGTTCAGTACAATAGAGTACTAGCAGTGAAGGAACACTAATTGATTTATTCAATATGAGCTAATGTGTAATAACTTGACTGTAAGTATTGGCTTTTCTTGGCACCATCCTAAATAGTGGAAATATGGATATAAATAAGATGGACTCTCTAATCTTATGTAATCTTAGCTACTATTTTTCATATGTTCATGTTGCTTTTCTCTTTGCACTGAGTAGCGGTGATCAAATCATATGATTTAAGAAAATGCAAGTTGGGTCAGTTGCCATCACTCTGTTTTTTCTGGGCCAGTGTGTGACACCCAGGAGTGTCCTGGATGCTAATGCATGTGTAAGTGTGTCACACTCAGCCAACTCCTGCTGACCACCATTAGAGTGTTCCTTATTTTGTCAGAGGAAGTGTGCCAGATCATTAATAAGTCTTAATGTCTTTTCTTCAGATCTCATGTGTTCTCTCTGATAGCTATTTTATTATTGTTGGATTGACTGATTAGTATATTTTTCCCATTTAAACTTTTTTGATGTATATGTGCATGTAGGCTGTGTTTGAAACTGTATCAAAAGCCAGATTCAAAGCTATGGAGCTTTAGTGAGGCTATAGTATAATGTTAGTCATTACTGTCAAAGAAGTTGGTTATTTTAATGTATACCCTCTTTAAATATAAAATCAAATGACATCCTTCTTCAAATCATCCCTTAATTTATATTATAGGGGGAAAAGTTTCTTGTTTTTCTTTTTGGATACATATTTTTTGTTGTTGTTATACACAAATATCTAGTATTTCATAATGAGTATGTATGGCAGATGCTTGATGAATTTAGGCAAAACATCATTTTAGCCATTGAATCATCCAATTAAAATGATAGTATCAGTGTTTTATATTTATTGTTTCTATTTTTTTCAGTTGTGTAAACCTTTTCAAAGTAAAGTGTAACTAAATAAATAAGACTGCTCATGAATTTCTTTGTGTATAAGTATTATAAATTGCTTTCTGGTTTTCTTGTTGAAATACTAAATTCTACATGCATGGTCATGGTGGAAAATTAAAGGACAACTTTTTCAATCAAATTATGGAATAAATTATTTTTATGTTCTATATACTGTCTTGCCTTTAGGAATACAGAAGTAAATATATTTTCATTCTATTTTTTAGAAGTAACTTAATATGAGGAGTAATAAAAGATGCTAAGGGTTCTTCTTAGAAACTGTTTCTAACTGTAAACTTCTACAAGGCATAAAATAATAGGTTACACATGATAGAAGTGAATTTTTTATGTTAGTAGTAGTTTTTAGGAATTTTGTTTCTATCTTGAAAAGGCTAATCATTTAAGAGAAATATGCCCCCCCCATCTCTGAAATATAGATTTGAAGCTCCTCTTGAGCTCATTTCATGAAATAATTAGCCTTTTTAATGTGAGGTTCACAGCTGTGCACTAAACGGTTTAGACACAAAATTCACTCTGCATTCGGGGTCTATTTATTCTCAGCATAAACTGAAGAGATAAACAAGGGGTACTAAAATGCATATTTCTAATGACTGAAATTTAAAATTCAACTATCAATGTCCCTACAATGTATTCCTCAAATATTGTAGTCTTCCTTTTGTTTATTTGGTAGTCATCTCTTTCATTTCCATTACTTGTATGAATCTTCCCTAAAAATGCATTAAAAAAATAAGATAAAGAGATATGTAAAGGAAAATGGGCCTGAAATGCAGGCAGAAGAGGCAGGAGATGTGGGTTCAATCCCTGAGTTGGGAAGATCCCCTGGAGGAAGGCATGGCAACCCACTCTAGTATTCTTGCCTGGAGGATCCCATGAATAGAGAGGCTTGGTGGGCTACAGTCCATAGGCTTGCAGAGTCAGGCACAACTGAAGTGACTTAGCAAAAGACAACTCATATCCCTGTGACTAATCTCATTTTCAGATTCTGAATGATCAAATACAGATATTGCTAAGGTAAGAGAAACAAAAACAAAAATCCTTGACCAGGATTTGGGAGACTTTGGTTACGATTTCATCTCTTCAACAAACTGGTGATGTGATTGGGCATAAGGCTTCATATTGTGGGATCTCACTTTTGTCATGGTTATATGTATGAGACTTTTCCCAGTTCTAACAGTCCATAATTTTGTAATTCAAGAAATCTAGCAGAGGCATGTTGATGTATGGCAAAACCAATACAATACTGTAAAGTAAATAAATAAATAATTAATTAAAAAAAAAGAAATCTCAATCCCGTTTTATCTCTACTTCCACAGAAACAAAACATAACTAAGAAACTGGATTGTTCACAAAATAAATGACAATCTCAACAAATTATATAATAGTTTAATGAAGGGAGTGAGTTAAAGCCACTCAGTCATGTCTGACTCTTTGCAACCCCAAGGATTATACAGTACATGGAATTCTCTAGGCTAGAATACTGGAGAGGGTAGCCCTTCCCTTCTCCAGGGGATCTTCCCAACCCAGGGATCAAACCCAGGTCTCCAGCATTGCAGGTGGATTCTTTACCAGCTAAGCCACGAGGGAAGCCCTTAATGAAGGGGCTACATACAATATGTGAGTGAAAGAAATCAAGAGGAGGTGATATAATATGTCCTGGAACTAGCTCCAGTTGGAAGCCATTCCCATTGTTAGGCTTGACTTGGTAAAGAGAAGGAGAAGTTGCCAGAAGTTCTAGGAGAGGACTGCCTAACAGGAGCTATGGACATCAGTAAAGGTATGGACACTGCCAACTGTAGCCCAGCAATGTTAATGTTTGAAGAATACATCCCCAGTCTTTTTCTCCTTTTTGCCTGAAATCATCTATTAGTGCTTCCTAACAGCTAAACCTAACATGGAATTAGAAGGCAAGGGATCCCAGTTGATGCAGTCCATACAGGTCAGTTTTTCCAGGTACACAGCAGGGTAGAGAGGGTAGAGAGTAGATCTGGAGTAACATAAAGGACATTCAGCTCAGGGTTTTCCTACTGATAGGTGGGAAGGAAAGTTGTATACTGTGATAAACTAAATAATACTTTATAACAAATCCTCCTCTTCTGGATTTTAGCTGCCAAGTCCACCATGAACTTTAGAGTCTGAAAGCTTTAGCAGGAGCCTGCTTTGAAGCTGAGAGAGGCTGTTCTTACAGAATGGAGAGGGTGGTGAAAAGGAGGGGAATTGAAAATAATTTATTAAGTAAATCTCTCTGTAATGATTCCTTTTATATATAATCCATCATTTCTTACTTTGATAGAACAAGTCCTCTGAAGATGACTATCACAACTGAAATATTTGATTTTTCCTGTGTTCTCCCCTTAAATGAAGTGGATGTAAAATGATCAGAACAGGATAATTTTGTAATGAAGAAACAATTCCATGGGGGATACTTTTCCGTCTGTAATTATTTTACAGATGTATATTTTGCAAGAAAGACAACACAGTTGTAAGGCATGCAAATCTGTGTTAATGACCAGCTATATTTCCATAAAAGCAGATGCCAAGAAAGCACATTAAAGAAATAGAACCAAATTGAGATTACAATGAACATCGAAACTATACTGTCTACTTTTGAAACAAATGAGCAGAATGTGTAAAATAAATGTATAAATATGCACATAGTTAACCATAGTTTATGCCAGAGAGCTAATTCGCCAGAAATTTCCTTATTTCTATGTGTTTATATTTGCTGGCTTAACTAGAAAATGCTGTTATTTTAAATATAGAAGCCTCAGAAGATTTTTTATGATTGAGATTTCAGTATATTCAAAATTGAGTGTACATTGTAATGCTTGTTGAGTTGCAAGAAGATGCCTTCACTGTTAATCTGGGGAGAAGCAATATGTGGTTTCAAATCAAGTGGGTGAGCGAAATAAAGATTGGAAGAAACTGATTACCTCTCCCGTTCCTTTATTTCCCAGGCAACAGCATTCATTGCTTTGCTGCTGTACTTACTCTAGTTAAAACTCATCTGATCTCTAAAACAACCTTCCTTTATACTGTGAAGTAAGCAGGGAGTGAAATCTGGTTAACCCTCTGCTGCAGCAGAGTGATTTGAAAGCACTCCTGTAGCTTATAATGTGGTGCATAAATTCTATTATTACCAAGATACAGAGGAGTTTATAAAGAATGTCAAAGCTTCACTCTGTAACATGCCATGTGGAAACCCAAATAAGGTCTTCTTAGATTTTAATCTGAGGAAAATACAATGATGCATTGCAACTAGTAATATTCTAGAGTTGTTGGTCTTCTTATCTCCATGAAATGCCTTCAGAATCATTATTTGATTTTTTACTTGGAAGATAAATGGGAACAGGACTTCCCTGGCCGTCCAGTGGTTGGGATTTCACTCTCCAGTACAGTGGGTGTGGGCTCGACCCTGGTTAGGAAGCTGGTATTCCCCTTATATTATATATATATAATAATTCCCCTTATATTATTGTATATTAAGTATTAAATATTAATTAGTTATATATTATTATATAATATATAAATATTATAAAAAATTCAATAAAGACTTTAAAATGATCCACATCAAAATAAAGAGAAAAATGAGGCCAAGATTATTTTATCTATTTGAATATAACAGTGCCAGTTAAGTCACAAACTTATTCTCAAGAGGTAAGATAGACTTGCTTTTAACCTGACTTTCACTTACTTGATTCCAGGTATTTGTTCACCCATTCATGTGCTCCATACTTTAACCCTCTCAGCATTCCTGTGAACTTAATGCTGTCAATCATATTTTATAAGGAAGGAAAATGAAGCTCAGAGAGGGAAGATCGT
The DNA here is from genome assembly GCF_000754665.1 of Bison bison bison. Taxonomy (NCBI): domain Eukaryota; kingdom Metazoa; phylum Chordata; class Mammalia; order Artiodactyla; family Bovidae; genus Bison; species Bison bison. Next base: position 11,538,086 of record NW_011495080.1, on the reverse strand, counting down.
TTACAATCACTAAGCCTGAACAATACTGTACATGCACAGGCCTGTTTCTCTCGGGACTCCTTTATTATTCTTCAGTATCACACAAACTAATATTAATAGTAACAAAAACACCTTTTCTGTGATAACCAGAATAAAACCACAGAACACGGCTACTACAAGCAATATTACATTATACCTAAGATAATCATTCATTTTGTATTTCTCCCAATTCCTGATATTTTATAGTTTTCTCTTTTTTACCTTTTTGGGGGACTTTTAAACTTTAAAACTTCCAAGAAATAGTTGCATATTTCTATCCTTTGTCCTTTTTTATGTGTTTGGATTAGGGGGATAAATATGATGGTGAGGACTTTAAAAACATTTTCCAAAAACATTTCACCTGAATTTTATTAAAGTAACTAATTTTAGCTACCATTGTTGCTATGTTAAATACTCCAACCAATTTCAGAGAATTAAGATGATAACTTGATATAAAATCTAAATATTGTAGACTTGTGTTTAACATGATCTTCAGGCACATCACATCACTTAAATATATATTTCTATTTTTAAAAGGAATTATGCTAACTATAGGGCTTCCCAGATGGCTCAGTGGTAAAGAACCTGCTTACCAATGCTGGATCCGCAGGAGTCTCGGGTTCAATCCCGGGGTCAGGAAGATCCCCTGGAGAAGGAAATGGTGACATACATCTGGTCCCATCACTTCATGGGAAATAGATGGGGAAACAGTGGAAACAGTGTCAGACTTTATTTTTTGGAGCTCCAAAATCACGGCAGATGGTGATTGCAGCCATGAAATTAAAAGACTCTTATTCCTTGGAAGGAAAGTTATGACCAACCTAAATAGCATATTCAAAAGCAGAGACATTACTTTGCCAACAAAGGTCCGTCTAGTCAAGGCTATGGTTTTTCCAGTGGTCATGTATGGATGTGAGAGTTGGACTGTGAAGAAAGCTGAATGCTGAAGAATTGATGCTTTTGAACTGTGGTGTTGGAGAAGACTCTTGAGAGTCCCTTGGACTGCAATGACATCCAACCAGTCCATTCTAAAGGAGATCAGTCCTGGGTGTTCTTTGGAAGGAATGATGCTAAAGCTGAAACTCCAGTATTTTGGCCACCTCATGCAAAGAGTTGACTCATTGGAAAGGACCCTGATGCTGGAAGAGATTTGGGGCAGGAGGAGGAGGGCACGACAGAGGATGAGATGGCTGGATGGCATCACCGACTCGATGGACATGAGTTTAAGTGAACTCGGGGAGTTGGTGATGGACAGGGAGGCCTGGTGTACTGTGATTCATGGGGTCGCAAAGAGTCAGACAAGACTGAGCAACTGAACTGAACTGAACTCCAGTATACTTACCTGGGAAATTGCATGAACAGAGGAGCCTGATGGGCTACAATCTATGAGGTTGCAAAGAGTTGGACACGACTGAGCACATATACACTATGCTAATTATAAAATGGTAAATCCTTTCCCCAACCTGAAATTCATTGCAGAACTCTGGCCTACCATTAAGACACTGTATTTATTGACCTCTTTGAATTAAAACTGTTAACTTTTCATGCACGTGAAGAATAAGAATTGTTGGCAGTGAAATTTTTCAAGGAAACAGTTGATAATCTTTGCAAACAATTGGTCTAAACAGTTGTTTTCCTTTCATGCTGATCAAAGATCTAGAGTATATTTTCCTGCTTTCATTAGTTATGGTGTGGCTATAGGATGTGGGCAAAATGATGAATTTATCTTCTAGCCCTAGTAAAAACCACCTCTAAAATTATGTTTTCCCATTTGTTGGATGAACAGAATGGGCTTTGAGGACCTAGGGAAGGGAATGTCAGAAGGTAAAGAGCTTGGGCCTCTGAATTATCCTGTGATGGCATCTGCCAATCACAGGGACCAAATTGTTGGTGAATGTGAAATACACTTTAGTATCTTTGTCACTGCTATTTTAGGGTGTTATGTTATAGAAGTTCAGTTATTCTTCCTATTGAACTCCCAAAGTTTCAGTCAACTGGGTTAAATATGTATTTGTATCAGATATGTTTACATATTTTTATCCTCTGTTCTCTACTTATGCTGCATAAAAATTATTTCCAATTTAAAAGCCATGAATCCTTTTAACTTTGTTCCAAGTGGTTATGTGACAACATCTGAATGCTTAATAGTAAAGAAGGAATTGGTTCACGTTGTTATCTAGATATAGCATATCTTATTCTTAAATTGTCATCTATTTATTCAAGTGACAGAACATTAACTCGAGTTCTTGCCACATTTTAAAGTGCAATTTATTTAAATCACTTGCTTGTCCAAACAATTCTATTTCTAGGTCATCTAAATGTTATCTAAAAACAGGATTGTGTCTCTTTCTTTAGTGTCACTTTTTAATAGCATCTTACATTCTCTGCTACTGCTAAGTTGCTTTAGTGGTGTCCGACCCTGTGTGACCCCCAAAACGGCAGCCTACCAGGCTCCCCCATCCCTGGGATTCTCCAGGCAAGAACACTGGAGTGGGTTGCCATTTCCTTCTCCAATGCATGAAAGTGAAAAGTGAAAGTGAATTCGCTCAGTCGTGTCTGACTCTTAGCTACCCCATGGACTGCACCCTACCAGGCTCCATGGGATTCTCCAGGCAAGAGTACTGGAGTGGGGTGCCATGGCCTTCTCCTTACATTCTCTAATTCTACAGTATTCCATACTTGTACTCCTCAACTATTTCACATTTTGCTGCTGGTTCCAAAAGACATTGTGATAGGTCTTTAAGCATCTTGAAATTTCTAGTTTTAAAAAACAACATAATATACTTGTTTTCTATATTGATCTCATATATTTTGATGTGTCTTCCATTGGGCCTTTCCAGCTAATAAAGATTTGAGTGCATTAATGACATTTTCTCCGAATACAATAACAATGTTAGTTTTCAACTAAAAATTTATTATGGACTTGGACTATTTTTCCTCCTTAAAACAGCTGACGCAAAGCTCTGGGTTTTAAATTTATGACAGAAGCCAAAGAATTTCAAACATCTTCAAAATATGCTGAGCTCTTTAAAATCTTCAGCCAGAAGACCAAACCTGGCAATGATTCAGTGTGATAACTCTCATCGTCTTGGCATATAGTAATTATGAGATGATATAGAAGCAACTACTTTGCTCCTTTTCTAATTATGCTGTTCTTGTGAGTGGTTAGGTGCACATATTCTAGGAATACATAGCTTCTAAGAAAAGGGAAAAGGCATTCCACACAACCTGCTGCAAGTAGGTGAGAAAGGTTATTCTTCTGCCACATTTGAGTTCACTTATTTTCTCTGACCATGCTGACTGCATTATGTAGCAGTTCCATACCATCCCAGAGCACCAGCTTCTGACTTAGCAGTATGTCAGACCTGAATTTCATCTAATAAGGCTTATCAACAGGAGAAGACACACTCTTCTGAGCATTAGTGATGGCAAATCAACTCACTATTAGTCTCCCAAAGATATCATGAAATAGATTTCAGATTTGCCCTTTGATGCATTTGGGATACTTGGCTTGGAGTGAAGAACGGCATCTGCACATATTGCAGTGACTCATAAGGACTCTGTGGTTACATTAGAAATGGAGTTCAGTGAGTACTGGGTTGGTTTGGACATCAGTGGGCCCAGCCAAAATGTGTACACATTGGGATCTGGAAAAAGGGTGGGCAGTGATGATGTCCAAACACATTAGATGTGGGATCCAAGTAATCAGCCTTCTGGATGGTGACTAATGTGGCAATACGGAGCTCAGAAGAGTGATTCTAAATGTCAGTCTGAGGACAAGAGCCAGATAGCTGCATTCAAATATTTGGAAATCATTTTAATAAAGATTCACTGTCCTCAGTACCAGAGAATTTTATTCACTGTGCATGGAATAGGGAGAGAGGATTGTTATTTTAATAAATTCAGTGACTGGTCTAGAAGAGCTGGGAGACATTTTTGTAAAGTAAGTCATCCATATAAAAGAATAAGACAGGGATCAATAACCCTTAACTGTTTATACTGCCAAAGGGATCAGGTGTCTCTGTGTCCAGGGAAAATGTAATTTTGGATATGGGTAGGAGTGGAGTGTTTTAATAGTTGATTTTGCTTCATATCCATGTGCTCAAGAAATCAGTTTTATAAATGATGTTAAAAATCAAGAAATGTTAATATTGAGTGTTAGTTTTATAACATGGTCATACAAATGTTCCCATCTGACTTACTTTTAGCTTTAGTAACTGTTAGATAAAGCACTATTTTCTCTTTTCTGGTCTAAATTAGTAATGTTAACAGAATGATGATATAAAGGTATAGGGATTCAGGATTTCGTTCACTTATCTCTTAATGGATGATAGGAATCTGACAGACCGTGGCATTTTTT
>NW_011495080.1:11527449-11533608 GCF_000754665.1 Bison bison bison | reverse complement strand
GTGGCATTTTTTGGGTCTCATTGATTCTCTTTAAAGGTTTCTCTGTTGCCCTAATTCCTAAGCTCTATTTCTTACTTCCTGCAATGACATTCAGTTTTACAAGTAAAAAGTTTTTACTTTGTTATAAATGTTCCATTATTTTCTTGGCTATGTTGCAATCATTAGCCTGTTTTATTAATTCTCAATTCTCATGCTAAGTTTTTTAAACTGTTGTAAACTTTTGCTTCTGTCTGCTATTTCATCATTTAACTTTCCTTATTTTCTGCTTTATATCCTTTCTTTTCTCCCTCCTTCCCTCTCAATTTTTCTCTTTATCCTAATTTTTCTTTTTATTCCTACTTACAATGTGCAACATACTGCCTTTAAACTTGACATATAAATATGAGCAAAGATGTCCCTTAAGATGCTTATTCTCAAGTGAGGAAAAGTGAAATGATGACATGAATAAGTATTGTGTGAAGCAGTTATAATACATGTGTAGTAAAATACTCAGTTTAAGTCTAAGCTGGGATCAGTATATGGTTTGGCTCATGAAATAAATATTTACTTGAGGAATAGAGAAGCCTCCTGAAAAATAACTCATTCCAATTGCAATGGAAGCAGATTTGATGATGACAACTTGGCATACAGATCAGGCTGGAACACAATAGTGATACAAAATACTACCAGATATTTGACATCAAATTCCTTTGCAATAGTTAATTTAGGTCTGCAATTGAGACCTAACTTTATAAAGAATTATGCCCACAGAGATTTGGGACATTAGGTATCAAAGTAGATAATATGGCAAGATGCAGGAGAGGTAATCTATTGATGGCTTCCTAATAGCCTCATCCTCATGTTAGGGAATCAGTGAATACTTGCCAAGAACCAAGAGTACTGAATGCATGTGGAAATGTGGTACAATCATTCTCCGACCATGTCTTGAACTATTTCCTATGCATGTTACATTTTTCCAGAAATCTTAGAGTAGCCATGGCCAGTGAGAGGGGAGGCATCAGGAAACCATAGAAATTATAATTAGAAATGTGAAGTAGAGGGTGCTTAGGAAATTATTGGCTGTGGGTTGACACCCAGAAAAATACTAATTTAAAGAAAAAGTGCATACACATGGTAGTAGGCATCACTGAGTTAATAATTTTCTTTCTGTACAGTTAGGCACAATTAGTCTCATTGATTACTTCCTCTCTTTAGTAGAAGGCCTCTATCTGCAAGGTCTTTTTGAATCAGTGTATATTAGAGTTAGCTCAAGAACTAGCGTCAGAATACTGTCCCCAAGTTGATCACTGCTTTAAGTTTGGGGGGGTACTCTGACCCTGAAGATTAGCTTTAGATTGTTACTGGTTAGTTGCTAAGTTGTGTCTGACTCTTTTGTGACTCCATGGACTATAGCCCAACAGGCTCCTCTGTCCATGGGATTTCCCAGGCAAGAATACTGGAGTATGTTGCATTTCCTTCTCCAAGGTATCTTCCTGACCCAGGGATCAATCCCACATCTCCTGCATTGACAGGCAGATTCTTTACCCCTCAGCCACTAGGGAAGACTTGACTGGTTATAGAGGTCAGTAGAGGGTAAGAACCAATGAGGTTCCCATTGAGGTAAGCATTGTAGAGTGACAGTCTATGCAGAGTACTGTCATTGTTGAATGGGATTCTATGATAAGTCACATTAAATTGGAGGAAAAGTTGCTCCTGTAGATGTCCACAGGTGATACATACATACCATCAACTCCAGGGATATGCATAATCCTGAATGAGTTAGGAAGCCACATAGCAGTACCCTCAAGAAGTGGAGAATGAAACAGCAGCCATAACCATATCATAAATGAGAGATCAACCAATTCAGAACCCTGAAATATTCAGAAGAGTAGACCAGGGCATTATGTAGTTTCCTCAGAGTTCACACAACAGTGTCTACAAAGAGACATAATTCCAGATTGACTCTTTTTGTAAATGAGCCTGTGTGCTACAGTGTGTCACTGTCTGTTATCTATCAAGTCCTCTAAATGAATGTCATGGATAGATATTCCATTACATTTCTCAGGACTGCTTGAAATTCTAAGCTGTCATCTAGCAGTAGAATATGTATGAAAGGGAGATATATGCATTTCCTTCCCCGACTCCACTAGAAACCTGGAAATTAGTCCCCCCATACAACCAAATGTATTGGAGAGAGCACTGATGCCTCAGAGTCTCTAGTAAATGCTCCCAAATGATGAAACATCTGTTTAATTGGATGTTGGTAAATGAGAATGCTGGGTTCTGAGATGCAATTATTTCTCCATCACCTATACCCCATTGCTTACAGCTGGAGGCCACTCATATGGAAGAAGAAGAAACTGTCACTGTGATCTTCAGTCTTGGCTCCGCAGTACCCTGTGGACGTTATTTTTGTCTGATACAAGATGCAGAGTCAATTGTAAGATTTCATAACAAGGTTTTGAACCTGAGTTAATGTTCAAGGAACAGACTTTGGTTTTGTATGTGACAAACACACCACAAATCATCAAGCTGAGGGAAACCCTGGAGGTTACAGCTGTCATGATTCCACTTTCAAGTTAGCTATATAAATAAAGTAGCAGCTGAAGGAGCCAGGACTGAGGCACAGAAATCAAATCTGTAGCAATGGGAAAATAAACACCAGGTAAAAACAACTGTTTGAGTAGATCCTCTGGAAATTATGTGAAGGAAGAAGATGGTGCCTGCAAGACCTCCTTTCAAAGTGTTTGAAGAGACTTTCATAATAAATGCACCCCAAAGAGGAAAGCTCTTGATGTTTAAAATTCAAAACATAGTTTTACTTTAAATTTGAAAATATAAATGTATAAGTGACCTTCTGTCCCAGCCTAACAATCAACAAAAAGTTGATAAACTACAACACATATTAAAAAAAAAAAAAAACAAACACATCACAGATCTGAAGACATGATGATTCCTAAATAAACTAAATTCCAGAAAATGGAAAACCTGTCATAAAAAAGACAGGCTCCCAGTCCTCCTAGAACTGCAAAGAGAACAAGAATCCACCCTCATGTTTAATGAAGGGGAGGAGGCCTGGGTGGGACTAAGGGAGAGTATAGACCAGCTAACATTTAAAAAAGTGTTTAACGGTCTCCTGTGAGCATTGTGGCAGACTACATACCAGAGGAGCTCCTCCAAAAGAATTAGTCTGCAGTCACTCAACTCATTCATAAGGACTGTAGTGCCTTGATATCATTGGGGGATTGGTTCCAGGACTACCCTACCACCACCACCACCGAGCCAAAATCCATGAATGTTCAAGTCTCTTGGGTTCCTCAGGATGCAGAGGTCAACCGTGGGAGTCTGTTAAAAAACAATGGTCAGAAAAAGGGAGCTGAGGGAGATCTTATGATGAGTGTGGGGCTTCACTCAAGTGCAAGCGCTTCCTGTTCCCCAAGATAAGGGATGGTTGAAAGAGAGAAGAGAGATCCATAAGACCAACTCTAGGTTCTTTCCATTCCATTGTTTTCCCTGTTGAAGGGAGGGCAAGAATGCTGACAGAAATTTCTCCCTTCCTTCAGGCACGTTGGAATTTCAGTTACCGTAGACTGAAGGCAGGAGAGAAAAACTAAGGTAAGTGACTTCAAAGCCATTCTAAACCTCCACAGAGGCTGGTGGCTGTTGAAGTTGTCAGAAGGATAACAGCTGAAATAAATTTCCCAAGGGGGACAGCTAGGGAGCAAAGCCTACACTCCATGACTTAAAAACCTTCAGATATTTTTCACACTTGGAAAAAAAAAAAAAAAAGTCTTACTCAGCTGTGAAGCAAAGGGAGCTTTCTGGAATATCACTGGTACTCAGATTTCAGGCTCCCCTGAAAGGACAATAATAATTCAACTCACAGAAAGATATAAAGCTAATGGTGAAGTTAGTCAAATTATAGCTGCTCAGAGGCCCTATGGAGATGGATTCAGCAAACAGTGTAGCAGAATGGCAGAAAAAAGGAAGTCCCTTTTCCCAAGATAAATGTTATTTACTTTAGAATCTACTATCCTGTTAATGAAAACTTCTGGCATATAATGAAAGAGTATGAAGCATATGAATAAGCAAGAAAATTTGATTTTTCCTGAAGAGAGAAAACAGTCCATTTCAGAGATGGCCTAGATGTTCAAATGTTAGTGAAAGACATTGAAGTTACTAAGATAAAAATGGAAAAGATGGAGAATATGAAGAAGACAATGGGAAGTTTTAGCAAGACATATGGAAATGATAAAATAATCAACTTGAAGGCAAAGGATATCCTGTTAAACAAAATACTATGTTTGATCAATTGGATCAATTAAGAAAAATAAAAGTTTTATTTTATCTTTAATTATTCCTTTTTCATGAAAAGAGGTGCCTGATGGACTATGGTCCATAGGGTTGGACATGACTGAAGCAACTTAGCATGCAAGCACATTCCTTATTCAGTGCTCTTCCTTACTTTATATAGATCCAAGTTTCTTATGCATATTATTTTCCTTCTGGATAAAGAACTTCTTTTAACATTTGTTGCAAGGTCTACTGGCAACAAATTTCCTAAATTTTTGTTTTTCTGAGAAAGTATTTCTCTTTGACCACTGATGGATAATTTTGTAGGGTACATTATCCATCTAGTCAAAGCTATGGTTTTTTCAATAGTCATGTGTGTTTGTGAGAGTTGGACTATAAAGAAAGCTGAGCACTGAAGAACTGATGTTTTTCAATTGTGGTGTTGAAGAAGACTTGTGAGAGTCCCTTAGACTGCAAGGAGATCCAACCAGTTCATCCTAAAGGAAATCAGTCCTGGGTGTTCATTAGAAGGACTGATGCTGAAGCTGAAACTCCAATACTTTGGCCAACTCATGCGAAGAGTTGACTCATTGGAAAAGACCCTGATGCTGGGAGGGATTGGGGGCAGGAGGAGAAGGGAACGACAGAGGTGGGATGGCTGGATGGCATCACTGGCTCAATGGATGTGAGTCTGAGAAAGCTCTGGGAGTTGGTGATGGACAGGGAAGTCTGCAGTCCATGGGGGTCACAAAGAATCAGACACGACTGAGCAACTAAAAGACAGAATTCTAGGTTAGTGGTTTTGTCTCAACTCTCCAAATAGTTCACTCCATTTTCTTCTTGGCTGCGTGGATTCTGACTTTGTTCCTCTATGGGATATATTTTTTCTCTGACTTCTTTCAAGATTATTTATCTTTGATTTTTTTGCATTAATAGTTTGACCATGGTGTGCCTAAGTATACTTTTTTGGCATTTATGCTGCTTGTTGTTCTCTGAGCTTCGTGAATTTATGTTTTGGCATCTGACCTACATTTTCTCTGTGAAGCATGCCACAACCACCTTGCACTTGGGAATGCTAGACTCTACTCAGCACTATACACAGGAGCCTCTTAAACAGTGAAACCACAAACAAATACAAATATATGACAAACGTGGCACTAAACAGAGTATAAAAAAAATTCTGGTTTACTTTGTGGACTTGAAACATGAGATCAGAGCTGGATCTTATTCAATCTCTGCTGAGAACTTGTGTATTGGGTTCGTTACAATTTTTGTTGCTCTGATGTGTACCTGTCCATGGATGACAAGGAAATTATTGGCAGTGTTGATATCAAGGTCACAAATACTTTTTAATGAGTAGGCTGATTCACAAATATAGAATCCACAAATAATGAAAATAAATTGAATCTCTCATAGAAACATAGCTAAAACACATATAATTATTTTTCTTATTTCTGTTGTTCTAATTTCTATATAATTTAGAGTTCAGAAGTTTCCTAATATGATCTATTTGTCAGGCTTTATAATCTGCCTTCCCTGATCCTTCCATTATGGGAAAGGATATTTTCCACAATTGGTAAGTTTATCAATTCAATTTTCATTTTATCAAGTGTCTACCTTCTGCCATGATTCAAACTACTGCACAATTGCACTCATCTCACACGCTAGTAAAGTAATGCTCAAAATTCTCCAAGCCAGGCTTCAGCAATATGTGAACCATGAACTTCCTGATGTTCAAGCTGGTTTTAGATAAGGCAGAGGAACCAGAGATCAAATTGCCAACATCCACTGGATCATGGAAAAAGCAAAAGAGTTCCAGAAAAACATCTATTTGTGCTTTATTGATTATGCCAAAGCCTTTGACTGTGTGGATCACAATAAACTGTG
>NW_011495080.1:11524720-11526761 GCF_000754665.1 Bison bison bison | reverse complement strand
CTCGATGGACGTGAGTCTGAGTGAACTCCGGGAATTGGTGATGGACAGGGAGGCCTGGCGTGCTGCGATTCATGGGGTCGCAAAGAGTCGGACACGACTGAGCGACTGAATTGAACTAAACTGAACCTTGTGCCAAGTATTATTCAAAATTAAAAAAATATATTATGCCTATTTCACAACATGTAAAATTTGATTACAAATATTATAAAATGTTTGTTGTTGTTGTTCCGTCACTAAGTTGTGTCCAACTCTTTTCGACCCCAGGGCCTGCAGCATACCAGAATTCCCTGTCCCTCACTATCTCCGAAAGATTGCTCAAACTGAATCCATTGAGTCGGTGATGCCATGCAACCATCTCTTACTCTGTTGTCCCCTCTCTTCCATCCCTCAGTCTTTCCCAGCATCAGGATCTTTTCCAGTGAGTTGGCTCTTTAAATCAAATGGCCAAAGAATTGGAGCTTCAGCTTTAGCATAGGTCCTTCTAATGAATATTCAGGGTGGATTTCCTTTTGGATTGACTTATGTGATCTTGCTGTCCAAGGGACTCTCAAGAGTCTTCCCCAGCACAATTTCAAAGCAGCAGTTCTTCGGCACTCAACCTTCTTTTTGGTCCAACTCTCACATCTGTACATGACTAGTGGAAAAACCAAAGCTTTAACTTGGTCAGCAAAATAATGATTATGCTTTTTAATAAACTGACAAGGTTTTGTTATAGTTTTTCTTCCAAGGAGCAAGCGTCTTTTAATTTTGTGACTGCAGTCACAATCTGCAGTGATTTCAGAGCCCAAGAAAATAAAATTTGTCACTATTTCCACTTTTTACACTTCTTTTTGCCATAAGTGATGGGACTGGATGCCATGATCTTCATTTTTTGAATATTGAGTTTTAAGACAGCTTTTTCACTTTCCTCTTTCACCCTCATCAAGAGTCTCTTAGTTCCTCTTTGCTTTCTGCCATTAAAGTAGTATCATCTGTGTATCTGAGATTGTTGGTATTTCTCTTAGCAATCTTGATTCCAGCTTGTGATTAATCCAGCCTGGCATCTCATATGATGTAGTCTGCCTAGAAGTTCAATAAACAGGGTGACAATATATACAATCTTGATGTTATCCTTTCTCAATTTTGAACTGGTCTGTTGTTCTATGTTCGGTTCTAACTGTTGCTTCTTGACCTGCATACAGGTTTCTAAGGAGGCAGATAAGGTGTTCTGGTATTCCTATCTCTTTATGAATTTTCCAGTTTGTTATGATCCACACAGTCAAAGGTTTTAGCATATTCAATGAAGCAGAAGTAGATGTTTTTTTCTGAAATTCTCTTGATTTTTCTATGATCCAAAAGATGTTAGAAATTTGATCTCTTGTTCCTCGGGTTTTCTAAATCCAGCTTGCCATCTGGAAGTTCTTGTTTCACGTACTGTTGAAGCCTAGCTTGACGGATTTTGAGCATTGCCTTGCTAGCATATGAAATGAGGACAAGTGTATGTTAGTTTGAACATACTTTGTCATTGCCTTTCTTTGGAACTAGAATGAAAACTGACCTTTTCCAGTCCTATGGCCACTGCTGAGTTTTCTAAATTTTCTGGTGTATTGAGTGCAGCACTTTCACAGCATCATCTTTTAGGATTTGAAATAGCTCAGCTGAAATTCCATCACCTCCATTAGCTGTTTGTAGTAATGCTTCCCAAAGTCCACTTGAGTTCACACTCTAGGATGCTGGCTCTAGATGAGTGATCACACCATCATGGTTATCCAGGTCATTAAGTCCTTTTTTGTATAGTTTGTCTGTGTATTCTTGCACCTCTTCTTTAATCTCTTCTGCTGCTGTTAGGTCCTTGCCATTTCTGTCTTTTATTGTGTCTGCCTTCGTATGAAATGTTTAATACATTTATAATCAGTTGGGCTGGGGCAAAGAAACAGGCATAGTCAAGTATGAGGTTAGCAGAAATTTCCTATGAGAATGTGATAATAAAGTTGCATCTTGATGAATAAACAGAAGTTTGCCAAGTGGAAACATGCCTAGTGCGTCAAACAATGATATGAAT
>NW_011495080.1:11523336-11523816 GCF_000754665.1 Bison bison bison | reverse complement strand
TTAGCTTTACTTAATGAGAAGTTTTGGCTGGTTTAGGGTAATCAATCATTTCTTATAAGAAATCAGCTTGAAACAGATCCCTTTTCAAATTTAGAGTGGTGGGGAATAGTAGCTATACAAGATCATTGTTTAAGAAAAGAACACAGTATACTAAAGACTAGTAAATCATCTGTAATGTTAAAAACTGAATTCAGCTGTCTCATTTCTAATACCCTTCTCCTCTAAACCCATTTTCTTACAGCCATTCTTCTAGTCATTCAGATACAAACTCTATACATTATCAACATGTCTCTTCCATTTGTGTTCCACATTTAATCAGTTGCCACATCCTATCTATCCTATCTTTGTGATATATTTCAGTTGACCTACCTTATTTATTAAACAGTGTTTATAATTTAATGTAGCCTAGTATCTCACACTTGGACTATTGCAGTCACTTCCAGCTGTTCTCTTCATCTGTATCTTACTTCTCCCCAAGTA
>NW_011495080.1:11518898-11523236 GCF_000754665.1 Bison bison bison | reverse complement strand
TGATGTTATAAAAATTATTAACATTAAAGTTTGTTTTTCTATTATGTTCTGATATGTTCATATATTTTTGAATGATTATCTAGAAAGCATGAGGATTTTAGAAAGAGTTTTAGAAAGAGTTTTAAATATTTTCTTAGTGTTCTTTGGAAGTATATGTCTTCCTTCTATAGTAATTTTTCAGAAGGAAAGGAACTGTTTTTTAAAAATTAGTTAATAAGACTGAATAACAATATCTGAGAACACAGAGCCTTGGGAATGAAGCTGATTTCATTTTTTTATTCAGTGAGCTGATAGAATAATCTTTACTTGGGAGCTAAAATAAAGTACTTATATATGTTTCCATAATTTCCAATTAAAGATACACATTTAAATATTATCCAAAGGCAAAACCCATACTGACCTTTATATTATTAAAAGTCTTGAGCAATAAAAAAATAATTGTTCTAAGCCTCCTGATTATGAAAATCCAGTGAAAAACTAATACTGTGTATCATTAATTGCTTTATCAGTCCCTAGATGGGAATGTCTGGATTGCAGCTAGTCATTTTATCAATTTTGGTCATTAGCTTTACTTAATGAGAAGTTTTGGCTGGTTTAGGGTAATCAATCATTTCTTATAGGAAATCAGCTCAAACGGATCCCTTTTCAGATTTAGAGTGGTGGGGAATAGTAGCTATACAGGATCATTGTTTAAGAAAAGAACACAGTATACTAAAGACTAGTAAATCAACTGTAATGTTAAAAACTGAATTCAGGATGGGGAACACATGTATACCTGTGGCGGATTCATTTTGATATTTGGCAAAAGTAATACAATTATGTAAAGTTTAAAAATAAAATAAAATTAAAAAAAAAAACTGAATTCAGCTGTCTCGTTTCTAATACCCTTCTCCTCTAAACCCATTTTCTTACAGCCATTCTTCTAGTCATTCAGATACAAACTCTATACATTATCGACATGTCTCTTCCATTTGTGTTCCACATTTAATCAGTTGCCACATCCTATCTATCCTATCTTTGTGATATATTTCAGTTGACCTACCTTATTTATTAAACAGTGTTTATAATTTAATGTAGCCTAGTGTCTCACACTTGGACTATTGCAGTCACTTCCAGCTGTTCTCTTCATCTGTATCTTACTTCTCCCCAAGTATTAACATTTTATAGCTGCCCAATTGATCCTTCTGCAATAGGACAAATGTGTCACACCAATGGCTTCCAAAAGTATTGAGAATAAATCCAAATAGTGAGGATAAAATAAACTCCAAATAAATTTAGCATTCAGTATCCTCCAAAGTCTGATTAGAATATAACTTTCTTGACATTGTTCTTACTGGCCTCTCATGTGCCCCTACCAACCAAAAGGAAGTTCAAATTCTTCCCTTATTAAGACTGATCATTATATTTCCAATTTAATTTTCTTAATCTTATTATTTTCATCTCTTAGGATAACATTCTCTCTTAACAGTATATGTTAACGTCCTGTCTATTCTTGAAGATCCAGCCTATGTGCCATGTGTCTATTGGGAATTCTATCATCTGAAAACAGTCTAATCTTAGCTAGAGTTCACAAGTGCCTTTGGTTTTCTTTTACGGTATTTAACACATGATTTATGTTTTATGGATTTTATATCATTGTAGTATATCACAAAGTATGTTGCTTAATGTAAGTTCTCAATAAACATAAGAAACGGAATTTTGTATACCAGTAGAAAAACTCTTGAGGGGAGAGAGAAATGTTATAAGCTATGGAGAATCAATTACTAAATTCAAACAGCTGAACTCTATTGGCAGTGCAACTACTGAGACAAGAAAGCATCATTACATTTTTTGAAACTTAGTTTCTCCATGCATTGCTATGTATGCTATTTTCCTTCACAGAGCTCAGTAAATACAGTGATGAGACTCACATAATTTGTAATAGAATAATCACTTATGAAGGAGTAGTAAGTCAATAATTTAGTCAACTTTAAATGTGCAACAACAAACAAAATAAAATTATCTGACCTCTTCTATATTTTGTAAAGCATAAAAAAATCCTGATCTTTAAATTTTATCAAAGTACTAATGTTATAATGACTTGTGTAAAACAAATATCATGATTTAAAAAATCTCCTTACTCTTCTTCCAAAGTACTGAAATAAATAGAATGTAAACTGTTCTATGGGCTTCCCAGGTGGCAGTACTGGTAAAGAACCCTCCTGCCAGTGCAGGAGACAAAGACATAAGAGACATGCATTCAATCCCTGGATCAGGCGGGTCCCCTGGAGGAAGGCATGGCACCTACTCCAGTATTCTTACCTGGAAAGTTCCATGGATAGGAGAGGCTGGAGAGCTACAGTCCATAGGGTTGCAAAAAATTGGACACCAAAGTGACTTAGCACACATGCAGGCTGTTCTATGTAGCTAACACTCTTATAGACTTCTGTAAAATAATTGGTAAAGGTAAAACTTTATTATTAATCAATTCATCAAGTCTAAGAAATTCAAACCTAGCCTAAGCATCAGTAGCAACCAAATCTTCATTTCAGTCACTCAGTCATGTCTGACTCTTTGTGACTCCATGGACTGCAGAATGCCAGGCCTCCTTGTCCATCACCAACTCCCAGAGTTTAATCAAACTCATGTCTATTGAGTTGGTGATGCCATCCCACTGTCTCATCCTCTGTTGTCCCCTTCTCCTCCCACCTTCAATCTTTCCCAGCATCAGGGTCTTTTCCAATGAGTCAATCCATTGCATCAGGTGGCCAAAGTATTGGAGCTTCAGGTTCAGCCTCAGTCCTTCCAATGAATATACAGTATTGATATCCATTCGGATGGACTGGTTGGATCTCCTTGCAGTCCAGGGGACTCTCAAGAGTCTTTTCCAACACCACAGTTGAAAAGCATCAATTCTTCAGTGCTCAGCTTTCTTTATAGTCCAACTCTCACATCCATACATGGCCACTGTATGGCCATAGCTTTGACTAGACAGATCTTTTTTAGCAAAATAATGTCTTTGCTATTTAATATGATCTCTAGGCTTGTCATAACTTTTATTCCAAGGAGCAAGAGTCTTTTAGTTTCATGGCTGCAGTCACCATCTGCAGTGATTTTGGAGTCCCCCAAAATAAAGTCTATCACTACTTCCATTGTTTCCCCATCTATTTGCCATGAAGTTACAGGACTGGATGCCATGATCTTAGTTTTCTGAATGTGGAGCTTTAAGCCAACTATTTCACTCTCCTCTTTCATTTTCATCAAGAGGCTCTTTATTTCTTATTGGCTTTCTGCCATAAGGGTGGTGTCATCTGCATATCTGAGGTTAATGATAGTTCTCCAGGAAATCTTGATTCCAGCTTGCTTCATCCAGCCCAGCATTTCTCATGATGTACTCAGCATATAAGTTAAGTAAGCAGGGTGACAATAAACAGTCTTGACGTACTCCTTTCCCAATTTTGAACCAGTCTGTTGTTCCATGTCCATTGCTAACTGTTGCTTCTTGACCTGCATACAGATGTCTCAGGAGGCAGATCAGGTGGTCTGGTATTGCCATCTCTTTCAGAATTTTCAACAGTTTGTTGTGATCCACACAGTCAAAGGCTTTGGCATAGTCAATAAAGCAGAAATAGATGTTTTTCTGGAACTCTTTTGTTTTTTCCATGATCTAGCAAATATTGGTAATTTGATCTCTTGTTCCTCTGCTTTTTCTAAAACCAGCTTGAACATCTGTAAGTTCACAGTTCATGTACTGTTGAAGCCTGGATTGGAGAATTTTGAGCATTACTTTGCTAGTGTGTGAGATGAGTGAAATTGTGCAGTAGTTTGAGCATTCTTTGGCATTGCCTTTCTTTGGGATTGGAATGAAAACTGACCTTTTCCAGTCTATGGCCACTGCTGAGTTTTCCAAATTTGCTGTCATATAGAGTCCAGCACTTTCACAGCATCATCTTTTAGGATTTGAAATAGCTCAACTGGAATTCCATCATCTCCTCTAGCTTTGTTTGTAGTGATGTTTCCTAAGGCCCACTTGACTTCCCATTCCAGGATGTCTGGCTCTAGGTGAATGATTACCTCACCATGAGTATCTGGGTCATGATGATCTTTTTTGTATAGTTCTTCTGTGTATTGTTGCCACCTAATAATATTTTCTGCTTCTGTTAGGTCCATACCATTTCTGTCCTTTATCGAACCCATCTATGCATGAAATGTTCCCTTGGTATCTCTAATTTTCTTGAAGAGATCTCTACTCTTTCCCATTCTATTGTTTTCCCCTATTTCTTTGCACTGATAACTGAGAAAGGCTTTCTTATCTTTCCTTGCTATTCTTTGGAACTCTACATTCAAATGGCTATATTT
>NW_011495080.1:11518435-11518798 GCF_000754665.1 Bison bison bison | reverse complement strand
TTATTTCTCCACTGATCTCCAGTAGCATATTGGGCACCTACCGACCTGAGGAGTTCCTCTTTCAGTATCCTATCATTTTGCCTTTTCATCCTGTTCATGAGTTTCTCAAGGCAAGAATACTGAAGTTTTTTTCCATTCCCTTCTCCAGTGGTCCACATTTTGTCAGAACTCTCCACCATGACCCATCCATCTTGGGTGGCCCTGTAAGGCATGGCTCATAGTTTCATTGAAACAAGGCTGTGGTCCATGTGATCAGATTGGTTATGTTTTTGTGATTGTGGTTTTCAGTCTTCCTGCTCTCTGATGGAGAAGGATAAGAGGCTTATGGAAGTTTCTTAATGGGAGAGACTGACTGAGGGGAAA
>NW_011495080.1:11517020-11518335 GCF_000754665.1 Bison bison bison | reverse complement strand
TCCCTTGGTATCTCTAATTTTCTTGAAGAGATCTCTACTCTTTCCCATTCTATTGTTTTCCCCTATTTCTTTGCACTGATAACTGAGAAAGGCTTTCTTATCTTTCCTTGCTATTCTTTGGAACTCTACATTCAAATGGCTATATCTTTTTTTTTTTTTTTCTCCTTTCCTTTTTGCTTCTCTTTTTTTCACAGCTATTTGTAAGGCCTCCTCAGATAACCATTTTACCTTTTTGCATTTCTTTTTCTTGGGGATGGTCTTGTACACTGTCTCCTGTACAATGTCATGAACCTCCTTCCATAGTTCTTCAGGCACTCTGTCTGTCAGATCTAATCCCTTGAATCTATTTCTCACTCCACTAAATAATCATAAGGGTTTTGATTTAGGTCATACCTGAATGGTCTAGTGGTTTTCCCTACTTTCTTCAATTTAGGTCTGAATCTGGCAATAAGGAATTCATGATCCTTGCCACAGTCAGCTCCTGGTCTTGTTTTTGCTGACTGTATAGAGCTTCTCCATCTTTGGCTGCAAAGAAGATAATCAATCTGATTTCGGTATTAATCATCTGGTGGTGTCCATGTGTAGAGTCTTCTCTTGTGTTGTTGGAAGAGGGTGTTTGCTATGACCAGTAAATTTTCTTGGCAAAACTCTATTATCCTTTCCCTGCTTCATTCTGTATTTCAAGACCAAATTTGCCTGTTACTCGAGGTGTTTCTTGACTTCCTACTTTTGCACTCTAGTCCCCTATGATGAAAAGGACATCATTTTTGGGTGTTAGTTCTAGAAGGTCTTGTAGGTCTTCAGCATTACTGGTCAGGGCATAGCCTTGGATTACTGTGATATTGAATGGTTTGCCTTGGAAAAGAAGAGATCATTCTGTCATTGGATACTTGAGATTGTATCCAAGTACTGTATTTCGGACTTTTGTTGACTATGATGGCTATTCCATTTCTTCTAAGGGATTCTTGGCCGCAATAGTAGATATAATGGTCATCTGAGTTAAATTCACCCATTCCAGTCCATTTTAGTTTGCTGATTCCTAAAATGTTGATGTTCATTCTTGCCGTCTCCTGTTTCACCACTTCCAATTTTCCTTGATTCATGGACCTAACATTCCAGGTTCCTATGCAATATTGCTTTTTACATCAGACATTACTTATATCACCAGTCACATCCACAACTGCATGTTGTTTTGCTTTGGCTCCATCTCTTCATTCTTTCTGTAGTTATTTCTCCACTGATCTCCAGTAGCATATTGGGCACCTACCGACCTGAGGAGTTCCTCTTTCAGTATCCTATCATTTTGCCTTTTCAT
>NW_011495080.1:11516380-11516920 GCF_000754665.1 Bison bison bison | reverse complement strand
TCCTGATGGGAGAGACTGACTGCGAGGAAAACTGGGTCTTGTTTTGATCCATTGAATCTTTATTCTAATTTTCTGTTGTTGGGTGGGACTGTGTTTCATCCCTGTCATTTATCTGAGGCCAAACTATGCTGGAAGTAATGAAGATAATGGCAACCTCCTTCAAAATGTCCCATGCAGGCACTGCTACAGTCAGTGCCCCCAACCCTCCAGCAGGCCACCACCAACTGATGCCTCCACAGAGACTCCAGGACACTCATGGGCAAGTCTGGGTCAGTCTCTTTTGGGGTCACTGCTCCTTTGTCCTGGGTCCTGGTGGGCACAAAGTTCTGTTTGTGCCCTCCAAGAGTCTTTTTCCCCAGTCCTGTGTAAGCTCTGATGTATCAGAAACTTACTTACAATAGTGACTAATTCTAACTCAACAATAAAAATTATTTTTATACATCTCCCAAATTATAAAGGTGTGGCAACAAAAATACAGTGTGTGCTTTCTTAAAATGAAAATTATACAAAATTTTGAACATAACATAAGTACTCCTTCCG
>NW_011495080.1:11513961-11516280 GCF_000754665.1 Bison bison bison | reverse complement strand
TGCCTGTTATCCTAGGACTCAATTTTTGAAATTAATCACTGGCTGCATAGGGACACTTTCATTTGCCCCATCTCATACCCACTGTTTTTAGTTGGCTATTGCCTTTTACACCCTTCCTCCTTGCTTCAACCATTTCATGGAGTCAGCAGCAACAACAATATTGCTATCATGTCACCTGGAGTATGAAGTTCACACTCTATTGAAGTTCACCTAGATCCCCTTATAACATACTTTATAAGGAAAGGATCTCGTTTGGAATCATGTGTTACTTTACTTACCATGTGTCTTTAGGCTTCTCTCTTGAACAGTTCTTTGGTGTTTCTTTGATTCTCATGACTTTGATACTATTTAAATTAAAGCCTAATATTTTATGAAATATCTGTCAACTTGAGTTTACCTGATGTTCCTCATAATTAGATTCAAGTTTTGTGTTCCCATTTAGAATATCACACAAGGGATGCTATGTGAGTATTTTTGCCACTTATCAGGTGGCACGTACATTTTCCTTTTGTTTGCTCTTTTTTAAAACTTTTATGTATATATATGTACATATATATATTTAAATTTTTCTGTTCTTGAACTTTTTTTATAAATGGTATATAATTTTGACTAGTTCCATTATTGGTGATGTACATTTTGTTCATTTGACTAAGGTGTTATGTATCAGGCTTCTCTCCTGTCAAATTACTAATTTTGCCTTTGGAATCAATCAGTATTTGAAGCTGTGTAAATGTTCCTCATCATTATTTTTAATTCATTCAATTTAATATATATAGTGTCCTATTTTATTCAACGGGTTATCTTATATTCCTACCACTGTTTTATACTGGTTATCAAATTGCCCAGGATTTGGCCAGTTGAAGGTTCTTTATGCTGGCCCCTATAATCTTTTGTCATTTTGCCGTCATTTTTGTTTCGTTTCTAATTTTTTTAATGTAACCTTTTGTAATACCAAAACCATTTTGTACTGAAGCATATCCAATTAACCATGTTGAGATAGTTTCAGGTGAACAGTGAAGGGATTTAGTCATACATATACATGTATCCATTCTCCCCCAAAACCCCTACCATCAGACTGGATATTGCAATCAGGTTTTAAGCACTTTCTTGCTTTCTGACAAAACAACATGCCAGGTCATCTTAGGTTTATGCACTTTGTGCTGTTTCAGTCATGAGGTCCGCCATTTCTTCAACATGGCTGGTTCCTTTTAGTGGAAAATAATACTTCAAAACCAGTATCTGCATATTAGATGTAACAAAGCTCCCAGGCTTTGTTAGTGGATGGAAGTAGAGAATATATTTATGTTTATATATTGCACACACACACACACACACACACACCTCTATCCTTTAGCTATGTTAATAACTATTTTTATTTATTGATACGTAAGAGAAGACTCTACACATGGACATCACCAGATGGTCAACACCAAAATCAGATTGATTATATTCTTTGCAGCCAAAGATGGAGAAGCTCTATACAGTCAGCAAAAACAAGACTGGGAGCTGACTGTGGCTCAGATCATGAACTCCTTATTGCCAAATTCCGACTTAAATTGAAGAAAGTGGGGAAAACCACTAAACCATTCAGGTATGACCTAAATCAAATCACTTATGATTATACAGTGGAAGTAGGAAATAGATTTAAGGGACTAGATCTGATAGAGTGCCTGATGAACTATGGATGAAGGTCCCTGACATTGTACAGGAGACAGGGATAAAGACCATCCCATGAAAAAGAAATGCAAAATGACTGTCTGAGGAGACCTTACAAATAGCTGTGAAAAGAAGAGAAGCAAAAAGCAAAGGAGAAAAGGAAAGATATAAACATCTGAATGCAGAGTTCCAAAGAATAGCAAGAAGAGATAAGAAAGTCTTCCTCAGCAGTAAATGCAAAGAAATAGAGGAAAACAACAGAATGGGAAAGACTATAGATCTCTTCAAGAAAATTAAAGATACCAAGGGAACATTTCATGCAAAGATGGCCTCAATAAAGGACAGAAATGGTATGGACCTAACAGAAGCAGAAGATTTTAAGAAGAGGTGGCAAAAATACACAGAAGAACTGTACAAAAAAGACCTTTATGACCCAATCACAATGGTGTAATCACTCACCTAGAGCCAGACATCCTGGAATGTGAAGTCAAGTGGGCCTTAGAAAGCATCACTATGAACAAAGCTAGTGGAAGTGATGGAATTCCAGTTGAGCTATTTCAAATACTCAAAGATGATGCTGTGAAAGTGCTGCACTCAATATGCCAGCACATTTGGAAAACTCAGCAGTGGCCACAGGACTGCAAAAGGTCAGTTTTCATTCCA
>NW_011495080.1:11497980-11513754 GCF_000754665.1 Bison bison bison | reverse complement strand
TGGACATAGAACAACAGACTGGTTCCAAATAGGAAAAGGAGTACATCAAGGCTGTATATTGTCACCCTGCTTATTTAACTTATATGCAGAGTACATCATGAAAAATTTGGGATGGAAGAAGCACAGGCTGGATTGAAGATTGCCTGGAGAAATATCAATACCCTTAGAAATGCAGACGACACCACCCTTATGGCAGAAAGTGAAGAGGAACTAAAAAGCCTCTTGATGAAAGTGAAAGAGGACAGTGAAAAGTTCTCTTAAAGCTCAACATTCAGAAAATGAAGATCATGGCATCTGATCCTATCACTTCATGGGAAATAGATGGGGAAACAGTGGAAACAGTGTCAGACTTTATTTTTTGGGTTCCAAAATCACTGCAGATGGTGATTGCAACCATGAAATTAAAAGACACTTATTCCTTGGAAGGAAAGTTATGACCAACCTAGATAGCATATTAAAAAGCAGAGACATTACTTTTTCAACAAAGTTCCATCTAGTCAAGGCTATGGTTTTTCAAGTAGTCATGTATGGATGTGAGAGTTGGATGATAAAGAAAGTTGAGTGCCGAAGAATTGATGCTTTTGAACTGTGGTGTTGGAGAAGACTCTTGAGAGTCCATCGGACTACTAGAAGATCCCACCAGTCCATCATAAAGGAAATCAGTCCTGGGTGTTCATTGGAAGGACTAATTTTGAAGATGAGACTCCAATACCTTGGCCACCTGATGCAAAGAACTAGTTCATTTGAAACGTCCTGATGCTGGGAATGATTGAGGGCAGGAGGATAAGGGGACGACAGAAGATGAGATGGTTAGATGGCATCACTGACTCGATGGACATGAGTTTGGGTGAACTCTGGGAGTTGGTGATGGACAGGGAGGCCTGGTGTGCTGTGGTTCATGTGGTCACAAAGAGTTGGACACGACTGAGCTACTGAACTGACTATCTTATATAGGAAACCATGAGTTCCCCTTAATAGTCCAACAACAAATATTTCATTTTTGCAAGAGTAGACTTAGGAGCAGTGATCACATATATGACTGGACTAATCTATTATCTTCTGCATAAAACACAAATAACATTCCTATTGTGCTTTCCCTTATTCTCCTGTAGCATTCATGTCATTGCTTTCTCTCTACTCAAATGCAGCTCTTTTTCAACAACTACTCATCTGCCTTGGCTCTTATGCTGGACCAGCCTCTTGGCTTCCAGTGAGAAGAACACATCGATGTTCTTCTCATTTTGCTTGGCCCCCTTGTATTCACAAATTATTTTAATTGCCTAGTCATTTAGTGATGTCTCCCTGTGAACCCTTAAAGCACATCGTAGAATCGGTTAATGGATATTTGCATTCCTTAAGTTTAATTACTGCCTTCTTTTCTTTCTTTATAAACATTTCTTTGTGAATACCCATGTTGTATAATAATTATATCCCCACATCTTAAAGCATATGGCTCTACATTCATGGGGGTTCTTGAAATCCTTGGAAGTGAAGTGCACATATAACTATAGTCACAATTCAGACTTAGTCACGGTGAGATCCCTGAGAGTTAATGGTTATCCCTCAAATTGTTGGAGGATATTTAAAAGGAAGCTTGAACAGGATGAGATTTTTAACAAACACAGTACCAAGTAAGTTGCTACCTTTTCTCTGTGAAATAGTAATTGGCTTAGAAACATCTTGCAAATGTGGGAACATTGTGGATTAGCATCCCAGAGTTAAAGGGCCCTCTTTGATGGTATAGGAGAGAGGTCTTCTGGCATAATATATTTTCAGCAAATCTTTAGACTCATAATGTTCATGTAATAACATTTGACAATAATTTCATATATGTGAATGAGAGAAAAAATAGTACAAAAAGACCCTAGGATGAAAATAACTATACTTCTTAAGAGTGTCCTATAATAAAATGAAATGTTGTCCAGCTTGTCAGTCTTTCTCAAAGTCATTCAAACGTATACCCAAACACCAGAAGCTGAAGAAAATAAAATTGAAGAATTATGAGATTAACTACAAGACCTTCTTGAAACTACTCCAAAAATTATGTGCCTCTCTTTAAAGAGGGTTTCAGAGTTAAAGTAGGAAAAGTGTTTATTGATCAGAGTGTAATGGGAGAGAAAGGAATTGGAAAGGATCAATGCATTCACTGAGTTTTGCTCAGCTTGACTTTGCACACAATATATTTAAACATTAAGAAATACATTTGGACCTTTCTAGATTGGCTCCTTACAAACCAAATTGATTGCATTATCGAGTGAAAATTCAAGAAACCAATGTTCTCTAGTGTGACAGACATGTGGCCAAATGGTAATGTAAATTTATATTGCCAGTTTTCTTTCTTTAAGATTTCAATTGAGCTGTGCATTTATCACTTTATCCTCTCACACCTCATCTTTGTATGATCACAGAAAAGAAGTGTGAAATGAAAATTAGGAATTGTTTGATAAATAGCAGAAATGTCAGGGAGAAAAGCAGCAAATGATCTGTGGCAACAATTGAGTGTGAATTTATTGATGTTGAAAGGATAGCATTTCAAGGAAAATATAATAGAAAGAGAGAGAGCAGAGGGTCACAGATGAAGCATCATAACACATGGAATATAGGAGAGAACTCAAAGGAAAATGCTTCTGCTGATATAATAAGGCAAGAAAAAAGGGGCTATAGCTTGGATAAGGAGCAAATGATCCAAAAGTGCTAAAGCATAAGCAAAGATTTGTGTCAAATGTAGAAAATACGGGAAGAGTTATAGGTTCCACAGTAATAACATTGGTCAAATAAGATGGACAGAATTCATTCAAATACAGTAATGGAATGTGCCAAACTGTAGTATCAGCTCAAAAGATACTTTGTTCATAAAAAGCTACCTTCGTGGAGTTTATGCTCTGGTGTTCCAATAAGAGGAAAACAGACAACTGTAAATAAAAAATAAACATTAAATTAAACTGGTGATGGAAGTGCTCTGTGGTGATTCAGTTGCTCAGTTGTGTCCATGCGACTCTTGTAACCCCATGAACTGTATCTCTGGAGAGAGAGAAAACAGATAAAGGGTGTAATGAATGAGTGATACGCATGTAAAAGTGTGCTGAAACATTTAATATGGTGGTCAGGGAAGGTCTCATTGATAAAGTGGTATTTCATCAAAGATGAACACCAGAGACAAAAGTAAGAGAGCAAAGTGGGATACCTGGGGAAGAGCATTAAAAGAACAGGGGCCGACAAGTTCAAGAGCTCCAAAGAAACGAGTCTCCTGGGTATATGAAATATCACAGGGTCAGGTGGTCAGTAGCCCAGTGTTACATGAACTGAGTGAGATCTATGTGTTACATGTAGGTTGTATATCTGGGTGTGGAATAATAATATACACAATACATCAAACACTTATTCAAAAGCACTTCTCTGCAGTGCTTAAAGGAATAATTCTCTTTAAAATAACTGAAAACACATGTAGTGTAGTGATGAATACAGTGCTCTTTCTCTTTCTTTGTCACTCCTTCCACACAGGAAATAACTAATTTTTTAATATTTCATTAAAACAAGGTGGAGCTGCTTTTGTAAATAAGATTTGATTTTATGAGAAATCATCATCCTCAAAGATTATATAAGGGAAAATTAATACTCCTTAAATTGTTGGAATGGCCTAATTTCCAATTCAATCTAAAGGAATCTATAGGCCATACTAAATTCCACACATTAGTCAGTTTATCACAGGGTCCCCAATTTATCTCTAAGGTAATAGTTTTATTTATTTTTTTAAGGCACATGTTTTCTAAAGCAATGAAAGGATCATGAAGGATGTTCAAATTTTCAATTTATATTTTTATGTTGTTGTTCAGTGGGTAAGTTATGTCCAACTCTGTGACTCTATGGACTGTAACCGCCAGGCTCCTCTGTCCATGGAATTCTCCAGGCAAGTATACCTAATTGGGTTGCCATGCCCCGCTCCAGGATACCTTCCTGACCCAGGGATCTAACTCTCATCTCTTAAGTCTCCTGCACTGACAGACAGGTTCTCTACCACTAGCGCCACCTGGGAACTCCTATAGTTAACATTAATTACACTAGCTTATATAAAGCTATGCAGAAGGCATATCTACTTTAGCTTGTTTTCAAAAGTCATTTATAAGCACAAGGATATTAACTATGATATGTTTCTAGAGTATGCTAATAGTGAATGTAATAAAAATTTAATCTGAAAAAAACTGTGAAAAATTTAATTCAGGAAACAAATATTATAGCACACAAATATTTTACTTCTTTTTGCTTTGGAGTTACGGAGAACTATGATTATTTTGCATGTGTATTGAAACCATTATCTTAGTAGTTGGTGTCTTAATTGAGACCTTTGTTCTCAAGAATTATATTTCCTACTCTCTACTCTCTCCTCCGCTGGTTTCATTAGGTACTATAGTAGCAGTGAAGTAGTGTTAGTCACTCAGTCCTGTCCAACTCTTTGTGACCCTATGGGCCATAGCCTGCTGGGCACCTGTATCCATGGGATTCTCCACTCAGGAATACTGGAGTGGGTTGCCTTTCCCTTCTCCAGGGATCTTCCTGGCCCAGGGATAGAACCTGGGTCTCATGTATTGCAGGCAGATTCTTTACCATCTGAGCCACCAAGGAAGCCCATTAGGTACTATACAAAATGAAAAATATGTTGAAATGAAAACACCAAAAATGAGTTGGCCTTGGTTACTAAAGCATAAGCATAGAAGAAAGTATGAGTTACTTCAAAGTTCAACTATTTTTCCATTTGGGCATGTTTATTAACATCATCAGAAGGATTATTATTCATCATTTACTTATATAAAAAATAGGATTGCTGCTTATTTTTAAGTAGTTGAAAATATTTATATGAGTCAGGGCAAGTGATTTTTTTACTTTAGAATTGGAACAAGAACTGGGTATCTTGATTTGATAGCCCTGTAAAAACCTTAATTTGAAAGATGTCTTTTTGTTCTCTTGATAATAGTACTTATAACTTTTATGATTTGTTATCATTTGATTCTTAGACAGGATTCCCTTGAGTCTTGGTTTTCTGCATTTATCTCTTAAATGGTAGATTTTACATTTATTGTAATTGAACCTCATCTTTCTACAAACCTGCAATTTGTCATATGATATTTCTGATTGCTGCAAGTCACTGAGAATGAGGATTTTATAGTGTCTGCAACAGACAGAGATGTCTAGGTTGGTTGTCAAGCAAAGGTTTGTATTTACAGCAGCCCAGATTAAATAGAAATTGACTTTGCTCCCTTTATACATAGGTACTGTTGGGATAATAAAATAAGTGAGAATTAGTTAGGCTTTAGTGTTTTTAATGTTGTAGATATGAAAGTGACCAAATAGGAAATTAAATGTTCAGTTGCACAAAGGAATAGTGATTTAGAAGAAGAATAAGGGAAATAGGCCTTGCTATTGGCAAATTCACAATCAACCCATATAAATATTATATTTCATCCCAGGATTTTCATCCAGTGGTTAATTTAACCTTGCATTTAAGTCATCTCCCAAACATTGCAATGCCTCTGATCCTGCAACTATAGCTCTTGATTTCATTCCACATTTAGGTATTATTCAGTCAATAATTAGACAATCAACTGTATTTGTCCTGCTGATTTATTTTATTTTATTTGTGAGAAGACACTTTAATCTCAGATTTTTTCCAAGGCATTGAGGAAATAACTCAATTTTAAAATGACTTTAATCATTAGTATTAAGGCCCAGAGACTTAAAAAAAATATTTCCTGGACCCAATGCTGTGTAATGGAATATGTTAGAGAAACTCTTTGAAAACAAAAAGTCAGTTGCTGGAGCTGCAATGCAGTTTTATATAAAAATATTTACTCTGCTTTTATTGACATCATAGAGACATCTTGCCATATTTTTCCTCATAGTTACAGGTATATTAATTTACCTGTGATCTATTTTGCCACCTGATTGCTTTGACAAAAAGTCTTTGTTTTGGCATAGAATACTGAGGCATCAGTGACCCCAATTAAGGTTTTTCAAGACCAAACAAAGCAGATCTAATTAATCCTCCTGTAATAGAAAATTGCCTTTGATGTGGGGATGACTGACTCTACTCACATTGTATTTTTATGAGTGAAAATTGAGATGAAGAACCTAGAATATTATGCATTTAGAAGTGCATGTATAACAGGAATCATTTTGTATTGTCTTTAATAAATGTCTTATTGTCACATGGATGCCTATTTCTTTTTAGAAGTATACAATTTGGTTAGATAATACAGTTTGCAGGCAAAGTCATCAAATATCAATTGTGCACATCCTATAAAACATCAGAGAAGGCAATGGCACCCCACTCCAGTACTTTTGCTTGGAAAATCCCATGGACGGAGGAGCCTGTTAGGCTGCAATCCATGGGGTCGCACAGAGTCAGACACGACTGAAGTGACTTAGCATAGCATAGCATATAAAACATACATTTTGTTTAAAATTGGGTAGTCAGTGGCAAATAAAATAGAAAATGCTCTTAGCCTCACAGATCTTATAGTTCAGTTGTCATGGATGGATGGATGGAATCAAGCAAAAAATGGAAACATAGCAATGACAGAAAAAGAAGAAATGGGATAGAAAGGAAAGGAGCTATTTTCCTTGAACTCATTAACATTGTTAATCAATTCTGTTTGCTTGTAACTATTGCAAAGCACTGTTTACTCATCCTAGAATCTTTGATCACACAGTTATCTATAATGAAAAGCTTATCTCTATACTATAATTTCCATGATCAATATGTCATATTTCTATAATTTTCAGGCATGTATGTGAATTTTCAAGGTCCCAAATGGAACCTATGATTTATATTGCAGTAATTTTTTTATTATCTCACATGCAAGTGGATGTATATAATTATAGCTCTGTACTTCTTATATTCTTTATCTCCATCTCCAAATGTCTTGAAGACAAAATTTCTTGTGTATTACCATTCTTTTACCCTGGCTTACAGTAGGAGTCAATCAAGTGGGAAAGCAGTCTTACAACTTGAATCAATTTTTAAGTATAGTTATGCCTATAATCCCAGATGGCACATAAGTTTCAACCTATAACTCAGAGTTGCTCAGTCCTATCCAACAAGGTGGAGTTGCTTTTGGAAACAATATTCGATTTTAAGATAAATCATCATCCTCAAAGATTATATTAGGGAAAATTAATACTTCTTAAGTTGTTCAGTTCAGTTCAGTCACTTAAGTTGCTAGAATAGTCTAATTTCCAATTACATCTAAAGGAATCCATATGCCATGCTAAATCCCACACATTAGTCAGTCTATCATAAGTCCCTGATAGTAAATAATGACAAACACTTACAGCTTCTCTTTCTTTGGGTCTTTGAGCAGACCATCATCAAATGTAGATTTTTTTCTGATGAAATATAAAAATGAGTCTTGAAAGTTGAAATTCGTTACTACACAGGGATTCCCAAGTGTTGCTAGTGGTAAAGACTCTGCCTACCAATGCAGGAGATGCCAAAGATGCAGGTTTGATTCCTAAGTCAGGAAGA
Source organism: Bison bison bison (assembly GCF_000754665.1). NCBI lineage: Eukaryota > Metazoa > Chordata > Mammalia > Artiodactyla > Bovidae > Bison > Bison bison. The sequence continues at coordinate 11,506,235 of NW_011495080.1, read as the reverse complement.
TACCTTGGAGAAGGAAATAGCAACCCTTTCTAGTATTTGTGCCTAGAATATTCTGTGGACAGAGGAGCCTGGTGGGCTACAGTCCATGAGGTTGCAAAGTGTTGGGCATGACTGAGCAACTGAGTACATAGGGAAGATAAATCAATTTGGAGTTGAGCTTCCATCATGGTGAACACAAGTGGAAGTGGGTGGATCATGGATGAAATGCCATATCCCTTTGCAGTTCTGAGCAAGACTTAGTAGATATTCTTAAATAAGTGTTTCTTCTCTTACTGTGCACCCTATGACATTTTTCAAAGACTTCAAATGGTTGGGTATTTTTAATAATTTTCACCAGTTATGGTTGTTTCACTTGGGAGAGGGTTCATGAAGATCTTCACATCACCATTCCAGAAATGAAACAGATGGTGTGGAGTTTCTTCAATAGACAGTGAATGCTGGTCATCAGCTATAAAGCCAAGTTCTGGAAGCAAGGGTACATTTTATGTTCTGGGGAAAATAGAGGGAAGGTTCTAGTTGATGGAGTATAAAGAAGAGAAAAATTCTGGAAGTAAAAGTCAAATTTGAGTGATCCTATAAAACAGGACAGAGGATATGATTCTAATACAGAATCCAGCTGGGCACTTTGATACCCAGTGCTCTCATTTCCTTGAGGAAGGAAGGGAAAGATAAGTAGTTATGCTCGTTAGCTAAGTTTGAGCAAATGATACTGAAATGTTCTATTTCCTAAGAGAGAAGACCAAGAGTGTCATATATCTGCTAAAATACATGTATCATTTCTGTGGGCTTCCCAGGTACTTCAGTGGTAAAGTATTCACCTGCCAATGCAGGAGATGCAGGTTTGATCCCTAGGTTGAAAAGTTCTGCTGGAAAAGGGAACAACTACGCACTCCAGTATTCTTGCCTGGAGAACCTCATGAACTGAGGAGCCTGGTGGGCTATAGTCCATGAAGTTGCAAAAGAGCTGGACACAACTTAGCGACTGAAAAACAACAACAAATCATTTCTGCAACAATAACTCTTTAAATTTTTTAATTTTAAATTTTATCTCTTTAAAACAATAAAACAAATTTTATTGGTGTTCTGCTTTGAATAAATGATCATCTACCTTTTTGTGTGAGAAATAATCTGTCAATGCTTTTGAAATGAAACCTACAATAAAGAACAGAAAATTGATGTTAAATGCATCCCTATTATAGTGCATTAAATAGAGGATATTAAAGATGCATCCCCTGACTTTTCTTTATTAGGAAAAAATATAGCTAAGTACACAAAAATTATTCTTGTCCATTACTTTAAAAACTATGTCCTCTATTCTAGTTTTCTATTGTAAATCTGGAATTAATTGTAACTGATGTCACTTAGTAATTTACTCTTGTTTCTTTTCAAACATAAAAGCCTGTTTATACTTTTCCTGTTAAGAACCCCACTATTCAACTGCTGAATAGGAGTCGTTAGGACAACCGAAATAACAAAAATTGAGAGAAGGTTTTGGCAAATATTAGTTATTCAAATATCAATGGCTACAAAGGAAACCTGATTACTTTTATTTGCTTGATATTTCCAGACTTGTGTACTTTATCCCATGCCACAGCATTTGTATCATCAAACTATACTGTCTTGGTACAAAATTAAGATACTGAACTTTGTTTTCCAAATCAGTTATTTGGCTCTTATGCATTTGAAAACTTTGCAAAATAATGACATTTCTTATTGATTTATGTATTTAATAAAGAGCATCCCAGTAAACAGAAAAAATTAATTCAGTTCCTGGAGTACCTAGTTGCAGCATGCTTGATATTTTTCAGGTACTCTCTACTTTGAAATTAACTGTAAAATTAACTTTCTTTAATTTAAATAAATGCCATTACAATGTAACTAGTACCCAGATAGAAACAGAATATTTTCTGCTTTCCTAATGCCCATCTGATGACTTCTTTTGGTTATAAGCTGCCCTCATGGATAATTCCTCATTTTTAATATTAGAGATCAGTTCAGTTTAGGGCTTCTTTGGTAGCTCAGACAGTAAAGAATCCGCCTGTAATGCAAGAGACCCCAGTTGGATTCCTGGGTCGGGAAGGTCCGCTGGAGAAGAGACAGGCTACCCACTCCAGTATTCTTGGAGTTCCCTGGTGGCTCAGCTGATAAAGAATCTGCTTGCAATGTGGGAAAAAGAAATGGCAACCCACTCCAGTGTTCTTCCCTGGAGAATTCCATGGACTTATAGTCCGTGGGGTTGCACAGAGTTGGACACAACTGAGCGACTTTCACTAGTTTGGTTTAAAAACAGCTTTTATAAATAAAGGAAGATGAGATTCAATTATAATGAGTGTAAAATCTATCACCAAACAGATTTAACAGAAAACCATGACTCAAGGGTACTAAGAATCAAACTATAACAAGTCACTACAGTAATAAGTGCTATTATCAAAGGACAGAAAGACATCTTTTGAATTAGGGTTTATACAAAGCTATCAAATCAAGATACTCAGATGTTGTTTTCATTCTTAAGTAAAAAAATCTCTTGCCCTGATTCCTTTAAATATTTTTATGGATATATTTAACACCAACTACTTAAAAACAAACAACACTCCTATTTTTTATCAAATTAAATAATGAATAATCTTTCTAATCAGAGTAATAAACATGGAAAACTGGTTGAACTTTGAAGTAACACATGTTTTATTTTATGTTTATGCTTTAGTAACTGAAGCTAACTCATTTTTGATGAGTTGTTTTCCTATTAACATGTCTTTCATTTCTTATAGTAATTATTGAAACTAGTGGAGGAAAGGATAGAGAGCAGGAGAGGATAGAAAGCAAATAAAACTCTGGACTTAAGAACAAAGATCTCAATTAAGGCAACAACTACTAAGATACTAGTTGCAAAGTGTATGTATGTGCTCAGTCAGTCCTGTCCAGATCTTTGTAACCTCATGGACTATATGGACTGTGGCCCATCAGGCTATGCTGTCCATGGGATTTTCCAGGCAAGAACACTGGAAGGGATTGTCATTTCCTATTCCAACTAGTTGCAATACACACGCAAAATAATCATTGTTCTCAGTAACTCCATGATTTTTGAATTTTTTTATTTTAAAAATTTAGTGAGATTAATCTATTTAATGTGGTTGCTAATAATTCACTCTCATTTCTACATAATACTGTGGGTCAATGTGCATTTTAGTACTGCTTACCTCTAAGTAAGGTACTTAGAGGAAAGATTTTTTGGGGAAAAAAGAACATTTACCAGTGTAGCTCTTAAATTCTCTAGTAATGTACACATTCAAGGTGACAATATCTAGAGAGGTATCACAGGACATCAACACAATCATGGAGCTTGCCAGTAGCAACATATTTTTGGCTCTTAGCCTGGTATCCAGGCATCTGAGAAGTGACAAGTCAGCTCACTGAATAGTGGAAGGCTCAAAGAATAGGATGCCTAGGGATATATTTATCCCCATAAGCTTTCACAAGAAGGAAGAAAAGAGCAAGAGAGTTAAGGTCATTAAAGAAGAAGAAAAATATAAGCCTTATATAAGAAAATGTGGTCTAGAATTCTAAAGGAATGTGTCTATTTTTTATCTAAGGAAAGGTGCCCATTTACAAAACAATTTCAGAATTACCTTTCTTCAGAAAATACTGAACAGTTGAGTAAGAACTATCAAATTGATAATGGCATTTGTCATTTCATGATTTATTCCTTAGTGGTGCTAGACTTCAGAGTAGGGCAATTTGAGTTATTGACAACAACACTCACAAAGAAGGGGAATAAAAAGTGATTTTAGAAGAGTCATGAGTGAATCTTTGGGATAAAAGCAGTCTTAACACTGGTTATCTACCAGACATTCTATTTTATTTTCACTGTCAAAGATAGAATTCAATGTAAATATATTATTTGAAAGCCTGCATAAGCTACAAAGATATATTACTTCACTCTGTTAATGTCAGTATTACTAGTGGAATCTTGGCAGGAAAGACATGAATTTATTTACTTCTTTTAAGATTATTTTTATAATCAAGAAGTTAAAAGTTAATGTAATATCCTAGAGTTATCGTATAATTTTTTGAAGAAACTAAAATCTATAAAAAGGAGGACAAGCAGTCAACATTGCAGGTAAGAATATACTAATGACCTTAAAAGTGTTCTATCACTCTATCATGCACTTGAAAGGAAATACTCGGTGCACTTAAAATTTTAATGTTAGTTTTGCTTGAGATAATGTTTTGGTTCTCTATATATTTGTGTATGTTTATGCATGTACCTTTTAAGAAGTATAGGTTGTACATGGTTTTGTTGAAGTATCTAATTGTTGATTGGATGGATTGTATTCTCTGCTTTTAGTAATGTCCATATCCTTCCCGCTAATTTCTTGAACACTCCTTTCCTTTTCAAGTGTTGAAAATAATAATCCTTGCAACAGTAATATTTAATGAGAGGTGAAAAGAAGAAATAGGAAAACAGTAACTGTTCTCACAAGTTGTTGGTATCTCGATGCCAAAAACTTATTTAATCTATCCAATGTGACTTATAACTTAAAGCAGAAAAATTGCTTTTAAATGTGTTTTTCCCCCTGATATGTATACATGTGTGAGTGCTTGAGCTTTTGTCTTCTTTTTTTATCCAGCTATCTGCATCCTTGTTTATTAAACTTCAATCATATTTCAGTTCCATCAGTCAGAAAATTCATTGGCATTTATGTGTAACTCCCTGCTATTACCAGTGACAGATTTTTCCCAGTCACTACCCTTGGGGATTTTTACCAATTACTCCCTCTCTAGTAGAGGCAATTTTAAAATCACTAGAATCTTTAAAATGAAACAGTTGGCAGTTTCAGGCAGCAGTAGATTTGAAGTGGGGTTGTGGGGAGGTTTTCCAGGAATGCTATCAATGCCTGGGGCAATGGTCTCAGAGATTAACTAGATCATAGCTGGGATTCTGAACAGCTGAACTGAATAATAATGTACTTTCAGGCCTCTATGATGCCTGTTACCATTTCTTAAGTCTTAGTATTAGAATGTACAATATTTATTTTTTTACAGAAATTATTCCAAGGTAAATTAGCTCCACCAACGAATGATATGAATGATTTCAGTAAAGGAATAGATAAGTAATTGATTTTCTTGGGTCAGATACATTTGAACACTCATTCCTACCTTTTTCAGAACTAGCAGTTTCTTCTCTTAAAATCACCTTTTTTTGGGGAGATTGAAAAAAGGTGATTAAGTGTGTGCATATGTGTGATGGAGAGGTTGGAAGGAAACAAGGCAAATATTACCTTTAATGCATTGTTGCAAAGTACATGTGCTGTATGAAAGTTTTCTTTATGATCTAGTAGATGGACCATGTTTTGAATATTAAGTATGCAATGGAAAAGAATGCACATTTAACAGTTTGAGTTAACTTTTTTAATAATGTTGGTCAACTTTCCTATTCGTACTAATATTTTGGATACTTGGCCTAGCTCTGGTTGTAGATTTGTCCATTATTCCTTATAGGTTTCTCAATATCAATTATATATATTTTAAGATGGTATCATTGAGTACATATAAATTTTAAATTGGTGCTGCTTGATGATGAATTAAACTTTTGATCATTATAAAGTAAACTTCTTTTCCTTTAGAAATTCTTTTTTGCCTTTAGGTCCGTTTTGTCTAATGTTCATAGGGGAATGAGAGCTTTCTTTGGTTATTATTAAAATGGGATAGCTTTCTCTCTACTTTCAAATAGATAGGGTTTACCATAACAAATCTAAGCTTTCCATAGTCTCCCCTGACTCAGAGAGGAATCTTATCTTCTACCCTCAGCCAGGAGTAGAGTGCTGGCCTAAGCTGGGGTCAACCTCTAAAAACTGAGGTGGTATTGAGGCTTCTAAAGGTACCTAGAGGCACCTACTGACAGGTGCCTAGTGTCCTGGTCTCCAGTGACAACCTGCCCCTAAATGGGATTCTTTGAGCATTAGTGCCCTTAGTTGCTGCTTGGGAACCCATCAGACCTATGTTTCAAAGCTACTTTCCTCTATAAAAAATAGCATCAGAGGAGGGAAGGGGAGCAGGACATAGGCAAAGGGCTGGAGATCCCTGAGGACTTGGCTTTGGAAGGAAGCACACTTGTGCCATCAATGGCAGTGAAAGGTATTGATTGGCAATAACTATTGAGTTGTAAAACTGAAAGATTTAATTATTGAAACTATTAATAATCACAACAATTATGCTAGAGTAAAAATAAAGTATCTATAATTTTGAAGTAAATTATAATATGCAACAATAATAAAGATGATGATATGCTTTTTCTTGATTTATGATGATTATGGTATTTGCGCATGTTTAAAATCCTCACTTTCTCACTCTGTAAGTATGTATTTATGCTCCTAAGGTTACATTGATAATTACTTATTATTTTTCTTAGCTGTCCCCTAGATTGCATGTTTCAGATCACATAAAATATGGACATGCCTCTGCCTTCAGTTTTTGATAATCATATTTATGATGTATCTCTTGTAAAAGTACAAATAGTTGGATATCTTATCTGACCATCTTTGGAGCAAGCATAGTTATTTAGAAGTAATGTTACCTCTTTGCTCTTCTAGTCTTTTTTTTTAAATTCATTCATATTTTTATTCATAATATTGTTCAATTATTTTATTTTTTCCTTATATGCTTTCCCCGTTATACTCAATATTATATTATTTCTTTTAGTAATTGTGTTAGAAATTACAATATGAGAAATTTACTTCAGTTAAGTTCAGTTCAGTAGTTCAGTCATGTCTGACTCTTTGTGACCCCATGAATCACAGCACGCCAGGCCTCCCTGTCCATCACCAACTCCTGGAGTTCACTTGAACTCATGTCCATCGAGTCGGTGATGCCATCCAGCCATCTCATCCTCTGTCGTCCTCTTTTCCTCCTGCCCCCAATCCTTCCCAGCATCAGAGTCTTTTCCAATGAGTCAACTCTTCACATGAAGTGGCCAAAGTATTGGAATTTTAGCCTCAGCATCAGTCCTTCCAATGAATACCCAGGACTGGTCTCCTTTAGGATGGACTGGTTGGATCTCCTTGTAGTCCAAGGGACTCGGTGTGCAAATTTAATCAATATTGTTACTATTGAGAGAAAGCTAAGAAAGTTAAACTCTTTATCCTTCTCTCAAATTGTTATTTTGCTATGTATTTCAATGTTATCTTCAACAGATTATCAATTGTTAACAATTTGAAGATTTAAACACCATTGTTAAGAATAATATAATTTCTAATTTATTATTTTTTTGTTTTACACAAGCAACTTGTTAATATTTAGAAGTCTATCAAACAATTTTCAGACGTTCTCATATCACAGGGCTTCCGTTCCCCTAATCCTCTTCTCTTCTAAGGGCCAGAGCCATTCTTTTTACTGGTACTTGGTGGTGGAAGACCATGCTCAGTGGTGTCCAACTCTTTTCGATCCCAGGTTACACTCGTACGTCTGTCCATGGAGTGGGTTGCATTACCTACTCCGAGGGATCTTCCCCACAGATTAAATCTGTGTCTCCTGCATCTCTTGCATTGGCAAGAGGATTCTTTACCACTGTGCCACCTGGGCAGTCCTGGTGGTAGAGGGAGAATGAACTAACGATATTATGTAAGGAACAGATCTGAAGACTTATTAGGAACTTGATTATAGACTAGATAAGTCAGGTATCTGTTAGTATCCCAAGTGGGAAGTCAAGGTGTCAGCTTCATACTCATATGAAGTTCATTAGAGATGTCAGGGCAGGAGAACTGATATTGGGAATCAAAGCAAATACATGGTTTTTCTCTTACACAGTTAAATTCCACAGCTTCCAGGATGATCTTTACAAAAGAAAAATTATTAGAGCATGTAATTTCTTATTTATGTCTCCCAAATGGCTTACAATCAACCACAGAGTAGAATCTAAACTCTTTAAAAGATCTGATTTATTTTCCATTATCTTCTTATTGACAATTTTCTTTTTATTCTCTCCCATTGATTGATTAAGCAGGAACTGTACTTTTCTTTCCTTTCCTTACGTCACATAAAGCTCATTCCTATCTCAGTGCCTTTAAGCTTATTGTTTGCTGTATTTTTCACTATGGATGAGATCACTCTAACATTTTTGAGGAGCTCTAACTGCAGATATTCAGATGAACTGATTCAGGGCCTGCCCTCAGCACTGATATATTCAGAAATTGCCTGGCTGATTATAATGTTCATAATCATCTTAAAGGACTTTGTTCAAAGGTCACTTTCTATAATGT
>NW_011495080.1:11496534-11497555 GCF_000754665.1 Bison bison bison | reverse complement strand
AGCTTCAGCATCAGTCCTTCCAATGAATATTCAGGACTGATTTCCTTTAGGATAGACTGGTTGGATCTCCTTTAAGTCTGAGGGACTCTCAAGAGTCTTCTCCAACACCACAGTTTAAGAGCATACATTCTTTGACACTCAGTTTTCTTTATAGTCCAACTCTCACATCCATACATGACTCCTGGAAAAACCATAGCTTTGACTAGACAGACCTTTTTTTGGCAAAGAAATGTCTACTTTTTAATATGCTAAGTTGGTCATAACTTTTCTTCTAAGGAGAAAGCATCTTCTAATGTCATTTTCCCATAAAAGGAACCAAGGCTCTTTGGAGAACTGACTGAATCTAGGATTAGAGCAGGATGACGATTCTGAAGCAACTTGTGATGTCAGAAAGTAAGAAAATGTTCAAAGACACCACAGTGATAAGAATATGTCAAAGGAGTACGAAAGAACCAAATGAAAGAACTGATGGCCAAGCGAAGCTGCAACAATTTGGCAACAAAACTAAACAGTATTGTATTATAATCCATACTATAACATATTATATACATAAGTTCATACTTATATAAATAATGACTAAGTAATAAATGGGAATTGGTAAATTATTGTTTAGAAGAATTCGAAGTGATGCAGATAATTTACCATTAAGGAGATGAGGCATAATTCCTCTCTGTAAGTGTGGGTTGGGTATTATCTCTTTGGGAGGAAATCACTTTTGATTTTTCTGATGATCTCATATTCCTACCAAACCTAGGCTATTCATTTTCGATTTTGTTTGGCAAGTTGGTGCTACAAACATATTGTTTTTAAAATTTCATTGTATTTCTGTTTTGAAATGAAAAAGTTGCTTCTAGGTCTTCCCTGATGGCTCAGATGGTAAAGAATCTGCCTGCAATATGGGAGACCTGAGTTTGATCCCGGAGAAGGCAATTGCACCCCACTCCAGTACTCTTGCCTGGAAAATCCCATGGACCGAGGAGCCTAGTAGGCTGCAGTCCATGGGGTCGCTAAGAGTCGGACA
>NW_011495080.1:11495761-11496434 GCF_000754665.1 Bison bison bison | reverse complement strand
TAATGTTCATAATCATCTTAAAGGACTTTGTTCAAAGGTCACTTTCTGTAATGTAGCCCCACTCACTCTTATTTTTCTTGACTTCATTTCATTCATCATGCTTATTATTGTTATTTCTTCATTTATTTATTGTTTATTGCTTTTATCTGCTCCTAGAATATGGTCCTCATGAAGGCAGATATTTTCTGTTTAGCTTACTGATGACTTTCCAGTATGTAGAACAGAGTCTAAGAGGTAGTGGTCTCTCCATAAATAATAATGAGATTAATCTTTTTGTGACTCAGAGCCTCTGATCCCAGACATATTTTACGTTAAAAATAATACTCCACATCCTAAAGTACCAACATGCACACCTATAACCTAGCATCTTAGTTTCTAATGTCAGTTTAGTTTAGTTCAGTCACTCAGTCCTGTCTGACTCTTTGCAATCCCATGGACTACATAATGCCAGGCCTCCCTATCCATCACAAACTCCTGGACATTACTCAAACTCATGTCCATTGAGTCAGCGATGCCATCCAACCATCTCATCCTCTGTCATCCCCTTCTCCTCCTGCCCTCAATCTTTCCCAGCATAAGGGTCTTTTCAAATGAGTTAGGTCTCCACATCAGGTGGCCAAAATATTGGAGTTTCAGCTTCAGCATCAGTCCTTCCAATGAATATTCAGGACTG
>NW_011495080.1:11466861-11495153 GCF_000754665.1 Bison bison bison | reverse complement strand
AGACAGAGGAAATGGCAACCCACTCCAGTATTCTTGCCTGGAGAATCCCAGGGACGGGGGAGCCTGGTGGGCTGCTGTCTATGGGGTCGCACAGAGTCGGACATGACTGAATCGACTTAGCAGCAGCAGCAACAGAGTTTGATCCCTGGATTGGGAAGATCCCCTGAAAGAGGGCCATGGCAACAGACTCCAATATTCTTGCCTTAGAGAATCCCCAAGGACAGAGGAGCCTGGTGGGCTGCAGTCCATGGCGTCGCAAAGAGTCAGACATGACTGAGCGGTAGGCAGTGCACAGCACAGCAGCATGACAAGCTTGGGACAGTAAAGCAGTTGGCCTTGAATGCAGACAGTAAGAGATGTTTTGCTTTTAAAATATTTTTAGAATAACAACTTTAAAAATCTGTATGTTAGTCGCTCAGTTATGCCCAACTCATTGTGACCCCTTCTATTATAGCCCGCCAGGCTCCTCTGTCCATGGAAATCTCCAGGCAATAATACTGGAGAGGATAGCCATTGTCTTCTCCAGGGAATCTTCCCAATCCAGGGATGGAATCCAGGCCTCCTGCACTGCAGGCAAATTCTTTACCCTCTGAGCCACCAAACCTAAGAACAGTTAAAAAAACAAAAACAACTCAAAGCAAGCCTGCTTTTTATTATTACCAAATAATTACAAGCCTGAATAATGACGGTGATAAAATTTTCCTCCCTCAAAATTCTTTGTTTAAATTTAACATTTTGTGACATTTTGAATAAATGGATTTAAAGTTCTGAGTTGAAACTTTGGTGATATAGATGAGAAGGCCTATTTTTAGAGAAGTGGCTTTAAATGGCTTGATAAAGGCATTAAGACTCACATGCTAATTTCAGACAAATAAAAAAGAGTAGATATATTTAAGTTTCAGACCATAGGTGTATCACTCAGTGTCCAATCAGGAGACAGAAACTACAGTTATTTGAACAGGCAAAGTTTAATAGAAAGTATTATAATCAGGGATTGGAGGAATGGGAGATTGTGTAATAAGAGGCAAAGGTTCTCAAGCATGGAGAGTAGACACCATCTCTAGGACTGATTTAAAGCAACCACAGAAAGTTCAGCCTTTCCCAGGGCTGAGATGCAGGACTTGTTAAAAGGTACTGCTGTCGCTCACCAGGTAAAGTTCACTGAGATGCTGGAAAGACTTACTTGAATTTGGTGCTATGGATATGGTGGGAGAAACTCCTGACAGTGACATGCTGTATCCAGAACTCACTGCAAAGCTGCCTGTGTGCGTGTTGGAAAAGCCACCAAAAGGCAGGTGCCTAGCACTGAGAACCCAACTAGGGGATGGGGATGGGAAACTATTTTGGGGTGCCCTGACCACCCCTTACTCTTCTGTAAAGCCACAAAAAAGTTCTGTGTCAAAAGAAGTTTCTAGTGCACTGCTGAAGAAAAGCTTCCATCCTTTGTGCAGCATCTGGTGAAAGAACTGACCTGGAGCAGAAAGAAAAACTTCTTCTTCCTTTAGGGTCCCCTAGGGACATGGTTAGGGCTTCCTTCATAGCTCAGTGGATAAAGAATCTGCCTGCAGTGCAGGGGACCCAGATTTGATACCTGGGTGGGGAAGATTCCCTGCAGAAGGAAATGGCAACCCACTACAGTATCCTTGCCTGGAAAATCTCATGGACAGAGGAGCCTGGTGGGCTGCAGTCCATAGGGTTGCAAAAAGTCGGGCATAACTGAGTGACTAACACTTACTTACTTAGGGACATGGGTTCGCTATTCTTGATTAGTTAAAGATTATGGATTTTTAAAGGAGGTATGATTAACTGGAACCAGTTATTGAATAATTAGCATTTATTGAGTTGTTATGTGGCTGATATCCGGATGGTAATGAGACTCTGGTGCAGTGGTTTTGAATCCCAGATGTGCATTAAAATCTCTCAGCTTCAAAATTACTGAGGCCGGGGACCAAAACAGTTAAATCAGATTCTTGGGTGATAAGGTGAGAAGAGGAAAGGGAATTTAAAAAATCTATCCACATATATGCTTATTGTGCTGTGCTGTGCCTAGTTATTCAGTCATATTCAATTCTTTGTGACCCCATGGACTCTGTAGCCCTCCAGGGCTCTTTTGACCATGGGGATTCTCCAGGCAAGAATGGAGTGGATTGCCATGCCCTCCTTCAGGGGATTTTCCCAACCCAGGGATTGAACCCAGGTCTCCCACATTGCAGGCAGATTCTTTACCAGTTGAGTTACCGGGGAAACCCTATTATGCTCATTAGTCATCAGTACTGAGAATCATCAGGTGGCGTTTAGATGTCTACTATTAAATTTTTCTTGCATTCACTACTGAAAGTGTCAATATTTTTGTTTTGTTTTAAGATTCCCAACTTAAAAAAAAAACAAAACTTCTTATTTGGAGCAATTTTCTGCCTAGTGATTTCATGGTTAGCTGTTTACTAGTTAGGGAAATGTCAATGTACAAACTCTATTAGCATATGACTAAAAATAACAACAACAACAAGAGTGAGTTTAAAGACTTTTATAGCAATATAGAGAGTAAGTATGAGGCTTCTTTGGTGGCTCAGATGATAAGGAATCTGCCTGCATGGAGAGTAATTATAGTTTATTAAATTTGATAATTTTTTAGAGTAAGGCTTATATTTTGTGATTCTTTTCTCATTTTATATATTTTAGAAAATTTTGTAATTATGTTTTACAAAAAAACTTAGATCTACCATGGATTGAAATAAGTAAAACTGGTCCTTCACTACTGATGGAATGAATGAGAAGCCCTGGCTATATCACACTCATGTGTTTATTTCCTAGTCTCTTTATAATGTGAACATGGTCTCTAGGAAGAAAATTTATATTGATTCATGATTTATCTAAGAAGGTTATTGATAATTAATGGATAAGACATAAGGGTTACTATAATATGGGGCACACAAAATATAAGAGGAAGGAGAGATGAATAAATCATTATCTTTGGAGCACAATTAAGGCAGTGCAGATTGTATCTTAAAAGAGACTTAATTTTTCTTAAAATTATGACTATGAGTAGTCTGGCTTTACTTTGTGATTAAGAAGATGAAGATGACAAGCAGTAGGTTTCCAAAGCCAGTTAGTGGGAGGCTTTATTTTTTGCCTTTTCATTTTATTCTGTGTTATTTTCTCTAACAGCACTGAGAATTCTAATACTTAATTTGTCACCTTCAAAGAAGAACATGAATGCCAAGAGATAAGTACTACCTGCATCTATAGTCATGTTTTCCCATTTGAATTTATTTGAGAGGTAGGATGAATTCTGAAGTCATCATATGAACAATAATGGTGATTTTAATTCTGTACTTTGTGCGAAAGCATGCCGACATGCAGGTGATCACACAAACTACAATTAAAGTGTTCAGCAGTTGGCTTAATAATTAGTCTTTCTTTTTACAGTTTCATGTTTTGAAGTATAAAAATTCTCCCACTTAGTCACACAGAGTCAAACAGTAACTTTGTTCATAAATTACCATTTTCATGACATATTTGGTCATCCTTTTAGGAATATATCTCATTTCTCGAACATCTTCTCTTACTGAAATTCTCCACAACAAATAGAGAATCCAAATTTTTTTTGAGAAAAAAATTATAAACCTTCTCCCAGAATGCAATGTCTTCTGTTCCACAACTGCCATTACAATCCCATTTATTTGTAGTTCTATTGGTCTAAATGTTAAAGTAATTGTATATTACTACATCAAAAAATATTCATTTTCAAACAACCTGCTATCTATGTTAACAAGTTTATAAGTAGATGCAATTCCTGACCCAAGTATATTTATGAATAATAGGTGAATTCCAAAGCTGGGGATAAAGTACAAATGGCTTTACAGATGGATTCATTGATTTGGATTATTCATTACTACAATGGACTCATGTTCATGCACCCCCAAATTTATACGTTGAAGTCCTAATACTCAAATGCATGCTATTAGGCATCTGGAATTTTGGGGGTAATTAGATTAGGATGGGGTCATGAGGTGGTAACCCCATGAGAAAATGTCTTTACAAGGTAAGAGAGAGACCAGATCTTTCTCTCTCAGCCTTGTGAGGATACAGTGAGAGGTGGCCATTTAATAAGAATCTTCTGAGATCTAAATAATATTCAGGATTTCAACATATACATTTTTAGAAGATGTCAATTTGCCTGGAGGAGTAGAACAGAAAATTTGGACAGTACCTCAAAGTGGAATTTTAAAGAATAGTATATCTTAGGTATATAAAATGACAAATTTTAGGAATATAAAATGACAAATTTCAGAATGAAGAGAAAATGCAATAATTCCTTTTAGTAGATTTGTTCTTAATTCTTTATATTCTGTTTTATTGGCTTTGTTCTCTTCCCATGGTATTCTGGCAACTGATTCATAAGGAAAACCTCACAGAAAAAAAGCTTTACTCTTAAACCCCACTAATAATCTCAAGGGACCAGAATTACCACTTGTAGAAAATGACCCTACTGTTTTATTATCAATTTATGTCCATTGTGAGATATTACACTTAAGGAAATGTGTTTCAATTATTTGGGTTGTTTCTTTGCATATCTCACAAAATATCACATACCTCAAGAAAATGTTTTCTGTTAAGCTTTTATACTTACAATTTCTATTTTCATTTTCTTTTTAGAAAATTGTAAACAGTACTGGTGTTTTCATAAATACTATTTATTTTAAAATGAGTCATGCATCATAGCTGTAATCAATGACTTTTAGGGCATTATTTTTGTCAAATATTACTTAATTTGGTAAGGTTTCTACTGCTTTTTAATTTTCCATAACTTTCAGTTCTTGCCTTCACTCTTCATTTTTCTTATTGAAAGTGGAATTAAAATGAACTAAATTACTCAGATGTTTGGATATAAAAATCTATTTCATTGTTCTTTTTTCTTTCTCCTCTGACATGTATTAGTATATCTGACTCCTTTTTTAAACTGTATTTCTTTTTTGCAGAAAAAAAAAAAAAACTGTATTTCTTTTTTCTTCTTTTTTTACTGCTATTAAGCAGTAACTGATATAGCAAGATCTTGCTCCTTTTCTCTCGTCCAGTTAGGGTGTGTATTTTTCCTTATCTGAGAAACATTGCAAAGTTCCTTGATTTTTTTTTTTTTCTATTTTGTATTATTCTGTGAGAGTAGTACTATGCTGTGACTTAATAACACTTAAATCAATTTACTTCTAAGCAGAGTTAACTCAATTATATATAACTGAACTTAATAGTCTTTTCCCTCTGACATATTTTTACTTTCTTGAAATCTGGCTGACTTTGTTTTTTGGGGCTCCAAAATCAAGGCAGATGGTGATTGCAGGCATGAAATTAGAAGACACTTGCTCCTTGGAAGGAAAATTATGACCAACCTAACAGCATATTAAAAAGCAGAGACATTACTTTGTCAAAAAAGGTCCATCTAGTCAAGGCTATGGTTTTTCCAGTGGTCATTTATGGATGTGAGAGTTGGACTATAAAGAAAGCTGAGCACCGAAGAATTGATGGTTTTGAACTGTGGTGTTGGAGAAGACTCTTGAGAGTCCCTTGGACTGCAAGGAGATCCAACCCATCCACCCTAAAGGAGATCAGTCCTGGGTGTTCATTGGAAGGACTGATGTTGAAGTTGACAGTCCAATACATTAGCCACTTGATGCGAAGAGCTGACTCATTTGAAAAGATCCTGATGCTGGGAAAGATTGAGGGCAGGAGGAGAAGGGGATGACAGAGGATGAGATGGTTGGATGGCATCACCAACTAGACGGACATGAGTTTGGGTTAACTCTGGGAGTTGGTGATGGACAAGGAGGCCTGGCATGCTGCAGTCCATGGGGTAGCAAAGAGTCAGACATGTGGTATCTGGAAGATATATTTCTATGATTACAGAAGTGTCGAGATAAATTAACGTATAATTCATCTTGAAAAGTAAAAATTAAAACTGAAGGATTATTCTAACAGTTTTCTTGAAAGATAAAAATTAAGGAAGTAGTTGTCTGTCATTTGGAGTAAAATGCCACATTATAAAACTATCCAAATTACTAAACAAATCATTATTTATCAAATTATCTAGAGAAATAATAGTTTTATGTAGCTGCTAATTATGATGAAAGTTACACTATAGTAGTTTTCTGCCATTTTAGGTTGTTTCTAGTAACATGATTTTAGATGAATGTATGCATAATTTAAAATGCCTTTTATGAATACTACTAAGTTTTTACTTAAAAACACAGGTTTACTTTTAAATTTATTTATATTTAATTGGAGGACAATTGCTTTAAAATATCATGTTGGTTCCTGCCATACATCAACATGAATCAGCTACAGATATACATATAAGTACCCTCCTTCTGAACCTCCCTCCTACTTCCCACCAAGAGCACTGAATTTGAGCTCCCTGCATAAGACAGCAAATTTCCACTCGCTCTCTAATTTTATATATGGTAATATATATGTTTTAATGCTACTTTCTCAATTCATCCTACCCTCTCTTCCCTGCACTGTGTCCACATGTCTGTTTTCTGATCACCTGGTTTAAATAGTATCTGCCAGCGTTCTACAATGTGAAGTTAGTATTTTTCCCTCTGTAATTAATGTATCTTATGGGGAGATATTTTGAGACCATGTAAAAAGCTTGTTTTTCTTAAAATAACTTGCATTAGATTCTATTATTTATTCTTGCTTAAATCAATTACTTTTGTGATAGTCACCAAATTGTAATTTTTCATTTCCATCACTACACTTTAATCTAAGGAAGAAAATGGCAATCTCTCTTTTTCTCTTTCTCTCATATATTCATGTCAGTAATGACTTATGCATTCTACTTTTATTCTACAGGCTACAATGTTTAGGGTAATGAAAGCATTGTGTATGATACTGTAATGGTGGATACATGTTATACTTGTCAAAATCCATAGAACGTACATGCAAAGAATGAGCTCTAATTTGAACTGTATGCTTTAGCTAATAAGACTATATTACTATTATGCCACACTAATGCAGGATGTTAATTAATAAGGGAAATCGAGAGGAGTGAGGCAGTTGATGGAAACCTTCTGTTATTTCTGCTCTATTTTTCTATGAACCTAAAAATGCTTTTAAAATAAAGCATATAAATATTTAAAGCATCAGTGGTTGCCAGCGCTTCAGAGAGGGGCTGATTACATTGTGGCAGAACAGTGGATTTGTTAGTGCAATGAACATATTCTATATGATACTGTAGTGGTTAATATAAGATACTAAGAAAGCATCTGTCAGAGCTGATGGACTTTATGGCACAAAGAGTACACTTTAATTTATCAATATTAAAAAAAAATAATTTAGGAGGGAAAATCCCAGGACAGAATGCAGAACATGGCTCTAACTCTTCTAAAAGTGTAGGAAACTTTATCAACATAAAACAAAATAATTTAGGAGGGGAAGTTCCCAGGATGGAATGCAGAGCATGACTTCTAACTCTTCTAAAAGTGTAGGAAACAACCCAACAAAGGTGGTAAAGAAAAATGATGTTAACCTAATTTACTTTAGAAATGAGTGGAGTTTATAAGGAGAAAGAGAAAATGAACTATGCATAAGCACTGTAATACAGGTGATAAAATTGTTCTTTGAGGAGTATGGGTTAACAATTCTGCAACCATTTTGAAATTTAATGATTTTGTGTTTGAAACTCAGTGATTAAGTAAATTGATGGACATGATGGGAACCAGACCTACGACTGTTCAGGTGTGAGGTTGCAGAAAAGCCAGAGGAGATTAGCTTCATGCATGTGGTCATAGTTAGAGTTGCAGATGTTAATCTGAATTCATGTTTAACTTAATATGTATACATATAGTTAAGTATAAAAGTATTTATGCATATATGTATATACATGGATTAGTACATACACATGTAGCTCCTTGCTCTTCAGTTAGGAGGGCCAGTATCAATGAATATTAATACTCAGATCTTGGTTTTTGATACATCCTTCAATTTTAAAAATAGTACTCCTTGGATATATGACTAATTATTGGACTGGGGCAGAAAATATACACTACGAGGCTAGAATATCTTATAGTTCCAGAAAGTGAAAAGGACTGAACACACACACACACACACACACATGGTGGTATGCTGAAGGGATACTGATGCCAACTGAGTGAATAGCTAAGGTAGAACAATTTGAGAAAACAAATATTGGCTTACAACCCAAAGTATGAATAAATATCTATGAGTTTCTGCTGATATAAACGATTGAATAAATAAATGTGGGAGAAGAAATACATTTCTTAGGCAAAAGAGTTACGAATGATTGAAACAGATATTCTATTCTCAAGGATATAAACCATAAGTCCCTACTAACTCAGTGTATCCTGCTTATAGAGACTTTCTTCCTAATAGTACAGTACGGAAAGGGAGAAAAAGAAAAAGAATAATCATATAGTGCAGAAAGTTGCAAACACTACCTCAAGACAGATGATCAAGATAGCATCGAGTAGTGACTCATTTCAATAATATTCAGTGTTATTGTGATATGATGAGAATGCATTTTACCTCTGCAGTCTTCCTCAAAATACATTATACTAGTATAATTATGGGAGAAGGCAATGGCACCCCACTCCAGTACCCTTGCCTAGAGAATCCCATGGATGGAGGAGCCTGGTAGGCTGCAGTCCATGGGGTCACTAAGAGCGACTTCACTTTCACTTTTCCCTTTCATGCATTGGAGAAGGAAATGGCAACCCACTCCAGTGTTCTTGCCTGGAGAATCCCAGGGACGGGGGAGCCTGGTGGGCTGCTGTCTATGGGGTCACACAGAGTCGGACACGACTGAAGCGACTTAGCAGTATGATTATAGGAAAAGCAATGAATCCATTTCAAAGGAATTCTATAAACCACCTGACTGACATAATCCTTGAAACTGTAAGGTCAACGAAGCAAGGGAAGTCTTAGAACTAACATAGTCAGGAAGAGCCTAGGAAAACATCACAACTAATTGTAATGTGCTACTTTGAGTGGAATAATGGAACATAAAAAGGACATTAGGGGGAAAAACCTGAAGAAATATGAATATAGTGTTTTGTATTTAATAATAATATATCAATGTTATTTCATTAATTGGGTATAGAGGAATACTTTGTGCTATCTTTATAAAATAATTTTGTAAATCTAAAACCACTTTAGAATAAAAGATACTAAAAATATACAGAACCATACATGAATATAACGAATGCTCAACTTCAGTAATCATAAGGAAAATGCAAACTAATGCCATCATGCAAGGTGGCTGTCCACCTACAGAACAGCTTACATAATAAGGATGAAATGGCAACAGCTGGTGAGGATATGGAACAAAGGAAACACTAATAGACTACTTTGAGAGTTTTTCTGTCATATCTCTTTGAAAAAGAGCAATAGCTATTAAAGCTGAATATATGAACATCACATAAAGCAGCTTTGATATGTTTGCCAAAGAGATATTCCTGGTAGTACTGCAAAATAGGCTCAAACTGAAAAATAATCCAGATTTTAATCAAAATATAGTGGAAAAATAAATTATGACATCACACGGCGGAATAC
This sequence comes from Bison bison bison, assembly GCF_000754665.1. Taxonomy (NCBI): domain Eukaryota; kingdom Metazoa; phylum Chordata; class Mammalia; order Artiodactyla; family Bovidae; genus Bison; species Bison bison. The sequence goes on along the minus strand of NW_011495080.1, from coordinate 11,485,589 downwards.
ATCACAACAAAAATGAACTATAACTATAATAAAAATCCTGTATGATGAACAGTGTTTATCAGAAGGAGCCAAACATCAAAGTGCATACATTATAGTTCCATTTGTAAAAGAGAAAAACTAATATAATGTTTAGAGTGGCGGTCACTAGAGGAGTTGTAAGAGAGTCTTCAGAGGCACTGGTAATATTCTATGTAGTATTCTAAGTCTGTTCACTTGGCTATATTTACTCAGAGAAAAATTCACTGACCTAGCTATGCTGTGCTGTGCTTAGTCACTCAGTCGTGTCCAACTCTTTGTGACCCCATGGACTGCAGCCTGCTAGGCTCCTCTATCCATGGGGATTCTCCAGGCAAGAATACTGGAGTGGTTGCCATGCCCTCCTCAAAGGGATCTTCCCGTCCCAGGAATAGAACCAGGGCCTCCTGCATTGCAGGTGGATTCTTTACCAGCTGAGCTACCAGGGAAGTCCTCACTGACCTAGACTTAGTGGCAAATTCCTATTGATGCTCTAGTTTATGCTACATAGTGTTTTATGCTCTGCCTTCCATGATGGAGGCCCAAAGAGTCACTTCAAACTTTATATGCAGTTGCCTAAATTAATTTTCGGAGAAGGCAATGGCACTCCACTCCAGCACTCTTGCCTGGAAAATCCCATGGACGGAGGAGCCTGGTGGGCCGCAGTCCATGGGGTCGATAAGAGTCGGACAAGACTCAGTAACTTCACTTTCACTTTTTATTTTCATGCATTGGAGAAGGGAATGGCAACCCACTCCAGTGTTCTTGCCTGGAGAATCCCAGGGACGGGGGAGCCTCGTGGGCTGCCATCTATGGGGTCACACAGAGTCGGACACGACTGAAGCGACTTAGCAGCAGCAGCAGCAAATTAATTTTAAGTATCAACTAATATTTATTGCATAATAATTGCATGGTGCCTTAGCAGGTTCATCTCACTTAAATCCCATGACAATCCTGTGAGATGAATATTGTCTTAATTTGATATGTAGGTGGAGTTGAAAAGTATGCATAAAATGCAACTTATGAGTTATAAAAGCAAATGTATATTTAAATATATTGTATCACTTCCTAAATAAAACTTTGCCAATTCATTTAAATATTAATTTGAAGTTTCTATGCTAAAACAAAAGTGATGCTAAAATTTATAAGATTAATATTGTTTCTGATTTCACATGTAATAGCTATGAGAGTCCTTGCCAGTTAGCCCTTTGATTCAGAAAGGGCACCACAGCAGATGTGGTGCCTGTCCATATGGGGTTTTCAGGGTTGTAGGAAATACAGAAATAATGTGTGATAAGAAAAATATAGATGTTATATTTCTAAGTTCTCTTTCACAAGTAAGCAACTTATAGACATTAGAGAGAATAGCTAAAATTACTGAAAGTGGATGATTTGCAAATGGACCCACATTTTTCTATGAACCAAAAGTCTCATTTCAAAAGTTATAACAATAGATAGGCAAAGAGGAAGTAACTAAACCCGATCACTCATTTTATAATATCATAAAACATGCTTCACTTTATTACTATCATTAGCTTAAATCAATGTACCATGTCTATTATCTATAGAGGAAATTTTCATATCATTTAACACCAATGCTAAAAAACTATATTTGTTTTCATTTTGGTGTTTGCTCCCCCAGTGTGAAAGAGGAGAGAGGAATTCACATAACAACCTTATTGCCATCAAAAAGGCTTGTTGTGCAGTCACTCAGCCATATCCAACTCTTTGTGACCCCATGGACTACAGCATGCCAGGCTTCGCTGTCCTTCACTATCCCCCGGAGCTTGCTCAGACTCATGTCCATGATGAGTTGATGATGCCATCCAACCATCTCATCCTCTGTCATCCCCTTCTCCTCCTGCCTTTAATCTTTCCCAGCATCAGGGTCTTTTCCAATGATTTAGTTCTTTGCATCAGGTGGCCCAAATATTGCAGCTTCAGCTTCAGCATCAGTCCTTCCAATGAATATTCAGGACTGATTTCCTTTAGGAGTGACTGGATTGATCTCCTTGGTGTCCAAGGGATTCACAAGAGTCTTCTCTAGCATCACAGTTCAAAAGCATCAATTTATTCGGCACTCACCCTTCTTTTGGGTCCATCTCTCACATCCTTACATGACTACTGGAAAAACCATAGTTTTGACTAGACAGACCTTGACTGGCAAAGTAATGCCTCTGCCTTTTAAAATGCCAGTCCAGGTTCAATGCAGGATACAGGAAGCTTGGTGCTGGTGCACTGGGATGACCCGGAGGGATGGTATGGGGAGGGAGGAGGGAGAGGGGTTCAGGATTGGGAACACATGTACACCTGTGGCAGATGCATGTTGATGTACGGCAAAACCAATACAATATTGTAAAGTAAAAAAAAAAATAATAATAATAAAATGCTGTTTAGGTTTGTCATATCTTTGCTTCCAAGGAGCAAGCATCTTTAATTCTGTGGCTGCAGTCACCATCCACGGTGATTTTGGAGCCAAGAAAATAAAATCTGCCACTGTCTCCAATTTCCCATCTATTTGCCATGAAATAATGGGACCAGATGCCATGATCTCACTTTTTTGAATGGTTAGTTTTAAGCCTGCTTTTTCACTGTTCTCTTTCATCTTCATCAAGAGGCTCCTTAGTTCCTCTTCACTTTCTGCAAAATGCTTAGGATAAAGTAAATGCTAAAATAATTCAGTCATTGCCATCGCATCATGAATCTATTTAAATTGTAACATTTTAGTACATGTTTACCCAGGGGGAGAAAATATGGCTAGTTAGAAAATTTTCACCTTCTTTTTGTTGAAGAAATTATTTGATCATCAATATTTATATAAACTGTTATTTTAATTTATATAGGAACTCTTCATTTAGCTTTAAAATGTTTATAGGTATTTTAGATCTCTAGAATGACTGAATTATGGGCAGTATAATTGCCATTACAGATGTGATGGTACCCAAAGTCCTATTTTATGGCTCATTCACTCTTTTGTGATGTACTTATTGAAAAACTACTATGCACTAGACACAAAAAAGACCAAGATTCTTGCCCTTGACAAACTTTTTTTTTTAATTTCTTTTATTTATTTATTTTTTTAATTTTATTTTATTTTTAAACTTTACATAATTGTATTAGTTTTGCCAAATATCAAAATGAATTGGCAGAAGGTAGCAGTCAATACACTGCTTATACATTATACATAATGTGAAACATTATGTATACATTATACATATACATTATACATATACATATGTATATGTATACATATATACATTATACATTATACATATGTGAAACATTATACATTATACATAATGTGAAAAATATGTTTCTCAGTAGGTGATAAGTGCAATCAATATAAGACTAGGACACATAGATAAGGGTGGGAGGAATCACATGTGCTGGTGGCAAGAGTTTAGATTTTGAAAGGGCACCTAGTTAATCTTATTTAGAAAGTGAGATTTGTTTAAGGGAAGTGAAGCACAAAGCCACACAAATATTTGGGTGTGCTGTGCTTAGTTGCTCAGTCGTGTCCGTCTCTTTGCAACCCCATAGACTATAGCCCATCAGGCTCCTCTGTCCATGGGGATTCTCTAGGCAAGAATACTGGAGTGGGTTGCCATGCCCTCCTCCAGGGGATCTTCCCAACACAGGAATTGAACCAGGGTCTCCTACATTGCAGGCAGATTCTTTACCAGCTGAGCTACCAAGAAAGCCCCAAATATTTGGGTAAGTTGGTTGTATTCCAGTCAGAAGAAATATTTAGAACAAAGATTCTAAAAGCACAGCCTATTAAGCCAGGTGCAAGGTGGTCAGTGTGACAGGGGCAGGAAGCAGAAGGGGAAAAGTGGCAAGGGATAAAATAAATCCAAAATTATGTGCAGGAATGACAGTTGTTTCATATGGCTGGCTTGCTCATGGGCATTCTAGTCAATTAAATAATTTAGGGATTAAAAAGGGCACTGAGAGCAGAACTAGTTGTACATGTATACCAATTATAAACATGCAGTGAATCGTGCTTGAATTGTATAGACTCATCAATTATAGAGTTTAGATAAATGCTGAATGGCAAATGTTAAAATCAATATTTATTGAAAGATAACTATCACCATTATAAGTCAAAGATAAAATAATCTAGAATTTTATCAACATTTTACCTTAGTTTTACAATTATGTACTTTAAATGTCATAGATTATTTATAAAGATTTATAGCATTATACTGTGGGCAGAGTAATTTTTCAACACTGTTGGTTGTTATACTGCTGATGTGTTCACTTTGCACAATTATTCACATCCATTTTTAACTAAGTTGCCTGGAAGAAGAAATGCTTTTGGCCAGATGTGTCAGACTATGTTTCTGATGATGGTGAGGTTGATCTTGTTCTCTCTGGTTCTCCCTGACTAAAGATTCATTTACCAGATTTGAAAATTACCATCCTGAAGATGATTACAATGCCCAAGATGATGTATAGTAAAAGCAGTCATATAAGCCAAAGCTTTGGTACTACATGAATAAGATTCTTTCTAAATATTTTCAGTAGATATGAGATATATTTTCTCATTTATATTTCTGTTTTCAATAAATTTGCATGTATTTGCTGCTTTATATAGTTAAATAAAAAAGTTTAACCTTAAACCTTAAATGTAGAAATGTGGCAAGTAACAATATAATTAACTTTCAAGATAAAGAAAAATCACTTTTGATTTTAGCTTAGCTTTCAGTGCTTATGCACCAATTTCATTCTATTCTGTAGAGTGGGTTCTTTATACCAGAGATCATGGATAAATAAGTGCAATCGTTGGAAATGTTACTTCAGTTATTTCTTCATCAGGTTCCAGCAAGCAAGCTAACTGGTTGTTATCAAGTCCTGCTACATGCTGTATTGTAATCTATATGTGAAGAGTTTCTTTTATCCAAGCATCCTTCTTAATGTGTAATGTAGCTTATCTTATTTAAGATGTCTTGTTTGAGCATCCTGCATAGAAGCATGACAAATTGGTTCTAAAACCTCTTGTGTATCATGTATTCTGTCTCCGGATGAAGATAAAGGATGGAAGTAAACTATTATTTGCTTATAGCCAAGGATTATATTGTATTATACTATTCCTATATTTACTTCTTAAAATACTTATAGCCTTTAACATGTATATAGGTATGGCATGATTATACAGTGGAACTGAGAAATAGATTTAAAGGACTAGATTTGATAGATAGAATGCCTGATGAACTGTGGATGGAGGTTCGTGACATTGTACAGGAGACACGGATCAAGACCATCCCCATGGAAAAGAAATGCAAAAAAAGTAAAATAGCTATCTGGCGAGATCTTACAAATAGCTGTGAAGAGAAAAGAAGTGAAAAGCAAAGGAGAAAAGGAAAGATATAAGCATCTGAATGCAGAGTTCCAAAGAATAGCAAGAAGAGATAAGAAAGCCTTCCTCAGCGATCAGTGCAAAGAAATAGAGGAAAACAACAGAATGGGAAAGACTAGAGATCTCTTCAAGAAAATTAGAGATACCAAGGGAACATTTCATGCATAGATGAGCTCGATAAAGGACAGAAATGGTATGGACCTAACAGAAGCAGAAGATATTCAGAAGAGGCGGCAAGAATACACGGAAGAACTGTACAAAAAAGATCTTCACGACCCAGATAATCACAATGGTGTGATCACTCACCTAGATCCAAACATCCTTGAATGTGAAGTCAAGTGGGCCCTAAAAAGAATCACTATGAATAAAGCTAGTGGAGGTGATGGAATTCCAGTTGAGTTATTTCAAATCCTAGAAGATGATGCTGTGAAATGGCTGCACTCAATATGCCAGCAAATCTGGAAAACTCAGCAGTGGCCACAGGACTGGAAAAGGTCAGTTTTCATTCCAATCCCAAAGAAAGGCAATGCCAAATAATGTTCAAACTACCACAAAATTGCACTCCTCTCACACGCTAGTCAAGCAATGCTCAAAAGTCTCCAAGCCACGCTTCAGCAATACGTGAACCGTGAACTTCCAGATGTTCAAGCTGGTTTTAGAAAAGGCAGAGGAACCAGAGATCAAATTGCCATCTGCTGGACCATCGAAAAGCAACAGAGTTCCAGAAGAACATCTATTTCTGCTTTATTAACTATGCCAAGCCTTTGACTGTGTGGATCACAATAAACTGTGGAAAATTCTGAAAGAGTTGGGAATACCAGACCACCTGACCTGCCTCTTGAGAAACCTATATGCAGGTCAGGAAGCAACAGTTAGAACTGGACATGGAACAACAGACTGGTTCCAAATAGGAAAAGGAGTCCGTCAAGGCTGTATATTGTCACCCTGCTTATTTAACTTCTATGCAGAGTACATCGTGAGAAACACTGAGCTGGAAGAAGCACAAGCTGGGATCAAGATTGCTGGGAGAAATATCAATAACATCAGATATCCAGACGACACCACTCTTATGGCAGAAAGTGAAGAGGAACTAAAAAGCCTCTCGATGAAAGTGAAAGTAGAGAGTGAAAAAGTTGGCTTAAAGCTCAACATTCAGAAAATGAAGATCATGGCATCTGGTCCCATCACTTCATAGCAGATAGATGGGGAAACAGTGGAAACAGTGTCAGACTTTATTTTTGGGGGGCTCCAAAATCACTGCAGATGGTGACTGCAGCCATGAAATTAAAAGACACTTACTCCTTGGAAGGAAATTTATGACCAACCTAGATAGCATATTGAAAAGCAGAGACATTACTTTGCCAACAAAGTTCCGTCTAGTCAAGGCTATGGTTTTTCCAGTGGTCATTTATGGATGTGAGAGTTGGACTGTGAAGAAAGCTGAGCACCAAAGAATTGATGCTTTTGAACTGTGGTGTTGGAGAAGACTCTTGAGAGTCCCTTGGACTGCGAGGACATCCAACCAGTCCATTCTAAAGGAGATCAGCCCTGGGTTTTGTTTGGAAGGAATGATGCTAAAGCTGAAACTCCAGTACTTTGGCCACCTCATGCAAAGAGTTGACTCATTGGAAAGATTCTGATGCTGGGAGGGATTGCGGGCAGGAGGAGAAGGGAACGACAGAGGATGAGATGTCTGGATGGCATCACCAACTCGATGGACGTGAGTCTGAGTGAACTCCAGGAGTTGATGATGGACAGGGAGGCCTGGCATGCAGCAATTCATGGGGTCGCAAAGAGTCAGACACAACTGAGCGACTGAACTGAACTGAATGAATTCTTCTAGTTAACAAATTTTAGTTTTCCAATCTTTATTTCCTAGAATCTTTATTTTTTAAAAATAAGAACTTTTCTATTCCATCTCAGTCTATGTTTTACTTGAATGCTTTATTTTCAGCACTGACTCTCTATTTGTAATTTTTACTTTATAGTTCCTGTTTTATGCAAACTTCATTTAGTAAAAGGTCAGTACAAAAGGACTCAAATTATATCAAGGTTGATTGAATATGAATAGGTAGCTCCTTTGCAAGTAAAAAAAGCAAAGTGATGTATCCAGTAAACTTTGAAGTGAAATGTGAACCAAATGGGTTGAAGATAAGAGTGAATGTGCCATTGTGCCAATCAATACACTCCCATTTCTTCTACTGGAGGCAACATCTTTAGGTGCTCATTACTGAAAAAAATTGGGAGTAATCCTATTTCCATATGAAGATTGCTATTTTAATTATTCATGAGATATAAAAGATTTTGACAGAAATTAACAAAAACATCCATCACACAGATCATATTGAGTTAGTCACTCAGTTGTGTCCTAGTCTGCCATCCCGTGAACTTTAGCCCTTCAGGCTCCTCTATCCATGGGATTTTCCAAGGAAAAATTTCCAGTACTGGAGTGGGTTGCCATTTCCTTCCCAAGAGAATTTTCCCAACCCAGGGAGTGAATCCAGATCTCCTGTGTCTCCTGTATTGCAGGTGGATTCTTAACCCACTGAGCCATAGAGGAAACTTCAGCATATTGGGTCAATTCTAAAAATTAGTCATGTCCAGCTACTGCTTCATTGTCTGGTACCTCAATTATTTTAATAATTTCTCATTCATATTACTCCATAAAACCATTACTTACTGGAGTGAAACTGATATCTATTGCATCATTAGCATTCATATCAAAGAGGAATGAATATGTAAGACATGATGGTATAAATCATTTCCTCATATAATTTGCTTACTACTATGCACTAGATTCATTAAAACTTATTTTCAGGTATATTCAGGCACACTGAACCATTTTGGGAGATTTAAAGTCGACATCAATACAGCAGTGTGTTTGATGCCTTCTTAATCTCCTTAAACTAACTGCATGCTGTTTAGACTAATACTGATTGACATGGTATTTATGCAAATACCAGAGGTCTCTGATGGAGTCAACAAGTTTTGGTGGGTGTGGGGTGTGTGAAGATAGTGTCTCAAGCCACAATCCATGGCGATTTTTCAATTCCTTGTGGAACCAGAGCTGTTGCATGAGCTACTTTGATATTGCCCCATAGTGTTGTACACCTAGAGGCAATCTGGCGAAAGAAAGGAAGTTTTGTTTGTGTGAGGGAGGAGCAGGGCCAAAAAATAAGAGGGTTTCAATTTCCAGAGGCACAGAGGACTGAAAAATTCCTTCTCTTACGTTAGGCTAGTCTTGCAACTCTCAATAGCCTCATTGACCTATCTGCAAAGTACAGATAAGGATATTTGCTTCATGTCTGTCTTCAAGTTTTGTGACATTCTTGAAAGGTATGTTATAAAGGATCATATATTAGTGAAATGTGACAGCTGTTGTCTAATTTAGTTGAACTATTCTGAAAATGAAGCTCATTCTCCATAACATAATGTAGAATTTTACTTTACTGTTTAAAAGACTTTCTAAGGAGGTATTTACAGAGAAGGCAATGGCACCCCACTCCAGTACTCTTGCCTGGAAAATCCCATGGACGGATGAGCCCGGTAGGCTGCAGTCCATGGGGTCGCTCAGAGTCGGGCAGGACTGAGCAACTTCACTTTCACTTTTCACCTTCATGCATTGGAGAAGGAAATGGCAACCCACTCCAGTGTTCTTGCCTGGAGAATCCCAGGGACGGGGAGCCTGGTAGGCTGCCGTCTATGGGGTCGCACAGAGTCGGACACAACTGAAGCGACTTAGCGATCGAAGGAGGTATTTATTGTTATCATGATGTGATTTCTTCAGAAAAAAATATCTTTCCTAAAATTATTAATGATCTTTAATAAAAACTAACACTATTTAAAATTATGTACTTCAATTTGTAATAATTTATTGAGTTTTCAGAGTTGTTTAATCTACAAATTTTTGTATTTTAATAAACACTTAAAGGAGATATGCAAATTGCTTACAGGATGAAACTATTCACATAGGAGACACTATATTAGTCTGTAACTAGGCCAGTTGGAGAAGGAAATTGCAACCCACTCCAGTGTTCTTGCCTGGAGAATCCCAGGGATGGGGGAGCCTGGTGGGCTGCCGTCTATGGGGTCACACAAAGTCGGACACGACTGAAGCGACTTAGCAGCAGCAGGCCAGTAGTAGGGCACATTTTTTTGGCAGTGAGAGGACAGTAAAACTCGTAAATATTCATTCTGAGCCTTGTCTTTCTTTTCATATATTTCAACTTTGAATATACCTTGATTCTTTTGCCCCTCTTTGCTATGTTTGAAATAAAATCAAATATGTTTTTGGGTAAATGATAGAATCTATAATTTTCCCTTATTCCTTAGAAATATGGATAAGCAAATAAAGAACAGTAAGTATTCATGATAAATTAAGGTTGAAAATTATAATACTTTTCAAAAATAACAAATGAATTCAAATATAACAAGTTATAAGCTGAATTATGTCTGCCTTCTCTCCTAAATTTCATGTTTAAATTCTAACCCCCAGTACCTCAGAAGGTTTTATGTTTAGCCATTAAATAGATAATTAGATTTAAATGAGGTCATTGGATGGGCCCTAATTAATATGACTAGTGTCCTTATAATAGGAGAAAATGAGGATACAAATATAAAGAGAGAGATGAAATATGAAGACATAGGGAGGAAAAGACATCTTCTGTGTCCTCTCTGCAAAAGACACAGGAGATGTGAATTCAGTCCCTGAGTCAGGAGATCCCCTGGAGGAGGAAATGGCAACCTATTCCAGTATTCTTGTCCAGAGAATCCCATGGATAGAGAAACCTGATGGGCTACAGTTCATGGGGTCGCAAAGATTTGGACACAACTAAGCAACTGAATGCCAACACAATAATATATACATACATCTGAACTATACCTTCTGAACTGTTACTTTGCTTTAAGAAGTTTTCTCAATGAGTCACTCAAATACCTGCTTCCTTTACAACAAGTCAGTGTTAATCAGAGACGTCGAATCTTCCTAATACTTTATGAATATCGGATATACTGAATACTTATAATGTACTTATGCGCCACTTTGATCCTCAAGCTCTGCCTTGGTAATTGTATTTTATTCTTTTGTAAAAAAGGAAGAAAAAAGAAGGGATATGAAAAAAAGAAGAAAAATGATAGAAAGGGAGAGGGAGGAAGAAAAGAAAGCTAAAGTAACATGCTCATTTAAAGATGTATGTTTAATCTGCTACTTTTAAAATATTAAGTCAAATCTAAATAAAATAAATATTAATTGGAATGGATGCACTATTTCTAAAAAGACAAACATGTAACAAAAGAAAGACCGGATAAATCTATAGCTGAAGAAAACTTCTTTGGGGATAAAACAGTAAGGAAGATCCAGTCAGGCAAAGTAACAGTTAAAAAAATCATCCCATGCTCTGAAAGGCTTATGCCTAGGATCATATTGAACACAGCTTATGGTCATCCTAACCATAACTGAGAAAACTGGATAGATTTTGCCCTTAAACAGTGTGTAAAGTATGGGAGAAAGCTGACATGGAGCTGATAAAATTAATGTATAAACTTTTAATGCAATAAAAATAATACTCTTATTTAATGATAAACAATGACATCATATTTCTGTTTTTTTTTTAACGTTGATGCAATTTGAAATATCCTAAAACCCATGACGTAACTCCTGAAATCATTCTTCACTAATCCCAAATATATTTCAATTTCATGTCATAGAAAAGCAACAGCAGTTTTATAACACTAAAAACATTTTTTCAGAAATTTTCAGTGGACAGCTTTTTTTGCATGTTATGGATTTTCAGTATTTAAAGAACTGCAAATATTCAACTGATTACTGAAAAAAATCACTCACCAATATGGTAGTATTAAATTTGGGGACCTATAAATATCACAATATCTAAGACAAGAAAACTGGAGAGAAGGGCAAAATACATGAAGGAGATTAAAAAGTATAATCTACTAAGTACAAAATAAATTACAAAGATGTAATGTTCCACACAAAAATACTGCCAGCATTTTATGATAACTATATGTAATATAATTTATAAAAATACCAAATTACAAACTTGTTTACCTGAAAGTTATGTAATATTTTAAGTCAATTAACTTCAATAAAAAATAAAATAAAGGAAATAAGAATATTACCAAGTGTTGGGATGCCTGTAGGCTAAAATGCAAATTAAGTAGAGTATTATACAAAACAGGATAAATACAATATATCAGAAAACATCAAATTGATTTATTAAGAAATAAAATAATTCACATTATTTGTGTTCAGTGTAAGATGAATGCCATTTGTTACCTTCTGTGTCAGACTATCTCCACTTAATCTCCATTTGTTACCTTCTGTGTCAGACTATCTCTATTCAGCCAATTCTTTGCTGTGATAATTGGAAAATGTATTTATTAACCTCTCTGTACTTCAAGTCTCTTGAGTATTTAACAGAGTTGTTGTGAATGCTGATTTGATTTGAATAAGATTGTTGGATTAAATAAGGGTACAAATTTCTGCCTCTCCTTAAACCAAAAGGTAGAACCTATTTTCTCTCCCTCTGGATTCTACACTGTCATGAAATTGCCTTGACTCATAGAATGTGACAAAAGTCATACTGTGTTACTTCTAAATCTGAGCTTTAAGCAATTTTGCACTTTTACATGCTCAGGTTATTTCTTCTTAATTAGTGATCCCTGTTCTATAAGAAGGAGAAGGGAATGGCAACCTACAAGCCCAAGATACAGGAGAGGCCCTGTGAAGGAGAACCGGATGCTGTGCTTAATGGCTCCAGCTGAGTTTCCAGCCTACAGCCAATACCAACTGTCAGCCATATGAGAAATCATCTTGGATGTTGCAGCTAAACTGATTATCCAGATGACTGCAATCGCAACTAATACTGCATGGAGCAGAAGAACCTCCCAGCTGGACCCAGGAAACCCACAGAACAGAACCATGAAAATAATAGACTGTTTCTGTTGGCAGGGGGTTTGTTACATATCAATAAACTTTGAACAGGGTCTGCCCCGTGGTAAGTTCTCAAATTGTAGCTATTGCTATTTTAAAATACTAGGTGTGGATTCCATTTCTGTGTTAGTCCTCTACAGAGTTTGTGACATCTAATAATTTATTTGCTGTAATTAGTAAACTTCTATAACCATAGAATAATTAAGGAATAGAACTGTATCTCAGTAGATTTTCTCCACTGAATTCCCCACCTTCCATACCTACCATCCACTTTTTAAAGCCTTTTAACATTTTAGGCTGGGTCATGGGTCTATTTCTGTTCTACAGGACATGGTCATTTTCTTTCTCTGAGCATAGCTTGTGATTCCTAGCTCTATTAGACTACTTACCACATATTTGCCTCTGATTCTTTAAACTTAGGGGCTCCCCAGGTGGTTCAGTGGGTAAAGAACTCATCTGCAGTGCAGGAGACTCAGAAGATGTGGGTTTGATACCTGAGTCAGGAAGATCCCATGGAGAAGGGCATGGCCACCCACTCCAGTACTCTTGCCTGGAGAATCCCATGGACAGAGGACACTGGTGTACTACAGTCTGTGGAGTTGCCAAGAGTTGGACACTACTGAGCACGTGTGCGTGCACACAAACACACACACACACACAAGGTATATTTATACATTATACATAAACATATGCATGACTGAAGTAACTGAGTACACACTAGTTACACTTACTTGTTTTATTTTATATTTTTTAGGGAATTGGCTGTTTCACTTTTTTAAGATGATTTTTTTCAAGCAGTTTTAGGTTCACAGAAAAATCGAGAGGAGAATAAGAGATTTCTCATATATCCCTTGCCTATAAGCAAATTATACCACTTTTATTTCTCTTCACAGTGCCTAGCATGGACTGCTGGTCACTACATTCACTTGTGTTTATTTCTTATACATATAAATTATTCTCAGTGTATGATTTGTGGATAATCACATTTATCTTTATTCAGTGACTAGTCTTCTGGCTGCTATTTCAGATTCCTAAATTGTGCTATTTTATAGCAATGAACATATAAGACACTGGCTAACCAGATTAGCTAAGCAATTAACTTTTCTGGATAATGGTTTCCCATGCATAAAGTGAGAGATCAGACTAGATGATTTTAATAACTCCCAACTAGATAGAGAAGGGGCACCAGAGGATTAAATCATTAAATAGCATCACTGACTCAGCATCTAGTTATAGCTAGATGCTATTAATACTTACATGGTTTCTCCCTATCTGTTATGTTTTATATTTTGCTAGTAATGCACATACTGGTTGTTGTTGTTTTTTTTTTTAATAGTGAGAGAGTTAATTCTTAGGTAGATTGATAAGGAGTCTGGGGTCATTGAGAAGGAGAAAGGGACAAACGTTTTTTGTACATTGCTTTGTATTAGTTACATGTCTTAGTTTTTTTCTTAAACTCTGAGTTGTTATGACAACAATCTTTAAGACTAACTTTCTTTAAGCCCAGAGCTAATGATTACACCCATCCCAGTCCTTTAGTTCGCTGATTCCTAAAATGTCGACGTTCACCCTTGCCATCTCCTGTTTGACCATTTTCAATTTGCCTTGATTCATGGACCTAATATTCTAGATTCCTATGCAATATTGCTCTTTACAGCATCAGACTTTGCTTCCATCAGCAGTCATACCCACAACTGGGTGTTGTTTTTGCTTTGGCTTCATCTCTTCATTCTTTCTAGAGTTATATCTCCACTGATTTCCAGTACCATATTGGGCACATACTGACCTGGGGAGTTCATCTTTCAGTGAAGTGATCAAAGAGGAGATGGTAAGAGTAAAAGTCAACATTTTAGGAATCAGTGAACGAAAATGGACTGGAAAGGATGAATTTAACTCAGATGACCATTATATCTACTACTGTGGGCAAGAATCCCTTAGAAGAAATGGAGTAGCCATCATAGTCAACAAAAGAGTCTGAAATGCAGTACTTGGATGCAGTCTCAAAACAACAGAATGATCTTTGTTTGTCTCCAAGGCAAACAATTCAATATCATGACAATCCAAACCTATGCCCTGACCAGTAATGCTGAAGAAGTTGAAGTTGAATAGTTCTATGAAGACCTACAAGACCGTATAGAATTAAGACCCAAAAAAGATATCCTTTTCATTATAGGGGACTGGAATGAAAAAGTAGGAAGTCAAGAAACACCTAGAGTAACAGGCAAATTTGGCCTTGGAGTACATAATGAAGCAGGGAAAGGGATAATAGAGTTCTGCCAAGAGAATGCACTGGTCATGCAAACACCCTCTTCCAGCAAGACAAAAGAAGACTCTACGCATGGACATCACTAGATGGTCAACACCGAAATCAGATTGATTATATTCTTTGCAGCCAAAGATGTAGAAGCCCTATACAGCCAGCACAAACAAGACTGGGAGCTGACTGTGGCTCAGATCATGAACTCCTTATTGCCAAATTCAGACTTAAATTGAATAAAGTGGGGAAAACCACTAGACCATTCAGGTATGACCTAAATCAAATCCCTTATGATTATACAGTGGAACTGAGAAATAGATTTAAGGGACTAGATCTGATAGACAGAGTGCTGGATGAACTATGGATGGAGGTTTGTGACATTGCACAGGAGACAGGGAACAAGACTATCCCCCCAAAAAAAGAAAGGCAAAAAAGCAAAATGGCTGTCTGAGGAGGCCTTACAAACAGCTGTGAAAAGAAGAGAAGTGAAAAGCAAAGGAGAAAAGGAAAGATATACCCATTTGAATGCAGAGTTCCAAAGAATAGCAAAGAGAGAAAAGAAAGCTTTTGTCAGTAATTAGAGCAAAGAAATAGAGGAAAACAATAGAATGGGAAAGACTAGAGATCTGCTCAAGAAAATTAGAGATACACAGGGAATATTTCATGCAAGTTCAGTTCAGTAGCTCAGTCGTGTCCGACTAATTGTGACCCCATGAATCGCAGCACACCAGCTTCCCTGTCCATCACTATCTCCCGGAGTTCACTCAAACTTACGTCCATCGAGTTGGTGATGCCATCCAGCCATCTCATCCTCTGTCTTCCCTTTTTCCTCCTGCCCCCAATCCCTCCCAGCATCATAATCTTTTCCAATGAGTCAAGTCTTCACATGAGATGGCCAAAATACTGGAGTTTCAGCTTTAGCATCATTCCTTCCAAAGAACACCCAGGGCTTATCTCCTTTAGAATGGACTGGTTGAATCTCCTTGCAGTCCAAGGGACTCTCAAGAGTCTTCTCCAACACCACAGTTCAAAAGCATCAATTCTTCGGTGCTCAGCTTTCTTCACAATCTACCTCTCACATCTATACATGACCACTGGGAAAACCATGCAAAGATGGGCTCAATAAAGGACAGAAATGGTATAGACCTAACAGAAGCAGAAGATATTAAGAAGAGGTGGCAAGAATACACAGAAGAACTGTACAAAAAAGATCTTCATGACCCAGATAATTACGATGGTGTGATCACTCACCTAGAGCCAGACACCCTGGAATGTGAAGTCAAGTGGACGTTAGGAAGCATCACTATGAACAAAGCTAGTGGAGGTGATGGAATTCCAGTTGAACTATTCCAAATTCTAAAGATGATGCTGTGAAAGTGCTGCACTCAATATGCCAGCAAATTTGGAAAACTCAGCAGTGGCGACAGGACTGGAAAAGGTCAGTTTTCATTCCAATCCCAAAGAAAGGCAATGCCAAAGAATGCTCAAACTACCGCACAGTTTCACTCATCTCACACGCTAGTAACGTACTGCTCAAAATGCTCCAACCCAGGCTCCAACAGTACATGAACTGTGAACTTCCAGATGTTCAAGCTGGTTTTAGAAAAGGCAGAGGAATCAGAGATCAAATTGCCAACATCTGCAGGATCATCGAAAAAGCAAGAGAGTTCCAGAAAAACATCTATTTCTTCTCTACTGAGTATGCCAAAGAACTGACTGTGTGGATCACAAAAAACTGTGGAAAATTCTGAAAGAGATGGGAATAACAGACCACATGACCTGCCTCTTCAGAAATCTATATGCAGGTCAGGAAGCAACAGTTAGTACTGAACATGGAGCAAGAGACTGGTTCCAAGTAGGAAAAGGAGTATGTTAAGTCTGTATATTGTCATCCGGCTTATTTAACTTTTATACAGAGTACATCGTAGGAAATGCTAGGCTGGATGAAGCACAAGCTGGAATCAAGATTACTGGGAGAAATATAACTAACCTCAGATATGCAGATGACACCACTCTTATGGCAGAAAGCAAAGAAGAACTAAAGAGCCTCTTGATAAAAGTGAAAGAAGAGATTGAAAAAGTTGGCTTAAAGCTCAACATTAAGAAAATAAAGATCATGGCATCTGGTCCCATCACTTCATGGGAAGTAGATGGGGAAACAGTGGAAACCCATTATAAAATGAAAACATTACTTTTGTGGGCTCCAAAATCACTGCAGATGGAATGGCAGCCATGAAATGAAAAGATACTTGCTTCTTGGAAGAAAAGCTATGACCAACCTAGATAATATATTAAAAAGGAGAGACATGACTTTGCCGACAAAGGTCATGTAGTCAAAGCTATGGTTTTTCCAGTAGTCATGTATGAATGTGAGAGTTGGACTATAAAGAAAGCTGAGCACTGAAGAATTGATGCTTTTAAACTGTGGTGTTGGTGAAGACTCTTGAGAGTCCCTTGGGCAGCAAGAAGATCAAACCAGTCCATTCTAAAGGAGATCAAAAAAAAAAAGAAAAAATAAATAAATAAAGGAGATCAGTCCTGAATATTCATTCGAAGGACTGATGTTGAAGATGAAACTTCAATACTTTGGCCATGTAATGCAAAGAACTGACTCCTTGTAAAAGACCCTGATGCTGAGAAAGATTGAAGGCAGGAGAAGAAGGGGTCGCCAGTGGATGAGATAGTTGGATGGCATCACCAACTCAATGGATATGAGTTTGAGCAAGCTCCAGGAGGTGTTGATGGACACGGAAGCCTGATGTGCTGCAGTCCATGGGGTTACAAAGAGTTGAACAGTACTGAAGGATTAAACTGAACTGAATGATTATATAACAATAATGTTTCTTGCTTGAGGACATGTTTCTCCTTCTTACCAAGAACTTTCTGACTAATTATAAGAACAGTGTTGTAGAAGTGGGTCTGGTAAGACCTTTCTATTTTTAGTTCTAATCGTGTCGATTTATGATTTATGCTTGGAGAGTAGGTCTAGTAAAAGTATATAAGGCCTTGATAAGACTAGCAAGGGGGACATTCTCTGTCCCCCTTCTGATGTCCATGTGACAAGCTTTCTTTGTCTTTGTTCACTTTAATAAGCTTCTGCTACACAAAAGCTCTAAGTGATCAAGCCTGGTCCCTGGTCCCAAAGCTAAATATTCTTTGGAGATCATGAATCCAACATGGTTCATCGTAAGCTATCAATAGTGCGCACACGTGCACACACACACACACACACACACACACACACACATATATATATATATCTCCTCTTATATGTACTATATACATATAAATTTTGATGTTCTTTCCCAAGAATAACATAATATTACTTTCCATTGCTTCCATTGTATTGGGCTTAATGGCTACGAAGCAGCACTTTTCCATTACTTATTAATTACTTTTTAATCCCAGAGTAAATTAAATATGTGCTTTCCTGATGTCGCAGATGGTAAAAAACCTGCCTGCTGTGCAGGAGACCTGGGTTTGACCCCTGGACTGGAAAATCCTCTGGAAAAGGGAATGGCTACCTGCTCCAGTATTCTTGCTGGAGAATTCCATGGACAGAGGAGCCTAGCCCATGGGGTCACAGAGTTGGACAGAACTGAATGACTAACACTTTCACTTTCAAACTTTCAAATTAAGTATGATAATGATAATAAGGTAAATTTTAGAAGAATATGTGGACAATAGGAAAGCTAGTAATCAACAACCAAGTTGAAATGAGATGTTTTGAAAAGAAAAAATCATATCTGTTTCTCACAATCCTCCTCTTAATTTTCAGTTCAGTTCAGTTCAGTTGCTTAGTCATGTCTGAATCTTTGTGACCTCATGAATCGCAGCACGCCAGGCCTCCCTGTCCATCACCAACTCCTGAAGTTCACTCAGACTCACGTCCATCGAGTCAGTGATGCCATCCAGCCATCTCATCCTCTGTCGTTCCCTTCTCCTCCTGCCCTCAATCCCTCCCAGCATCAGAGTCTTTTCCAATGAGTCAACTTTTCACATGAGGTGGCCAAAGTACTGGAGTTTCAGCTTTAGTATCATTCCTTCCAAAGAAATCCCAGGGCTGATCTCCTTTAGAATGGACTGGTTGGATCTCCTTGCAGTCCAAGGGACTCTCAAGAGTCTTCTCCAACACCACAGTTCAAAAG
>NW_011495080.1:11461967-11466667 GCF_000754665.1 Bison bison bison | reverse complement strand
TCTTCCAGTCCAGCGTTTCTTATTATGTACTCTGCATAAAAGTTAAATAAGCAGGGTGACAATAAACAGGCTTGACGTATTCCTTTTCCTATTTGGAACCAGTCTGTTGTTTCATGTCCAGTTCTAACTGTTGCTTCCTGACCTGCATACATATTTCTCACGAGGCAGGTCAGGTGGTCTGGTATTCCCATCTCTTTCAGAATTTCCCACAGTTTATTGTGATCCACACAGTCAAAGGCTTTGGCATAGTCAATAAAGCAGAAATAGATGTTTTTCTGAAACTCTCTTGCTTTTTCCATGATCCAGCGGATGTTGACAATTTGATCTCTGGTTCCTCTG
This sequence comes from Bison bison bison, assembly GCF_000754665.1. Lineage (NCBI taxonomy): Eukaryota > Metazoa > Chordata > Mammalia > Artiodactyla > Bovidae > Bison > Bison bison. The sequence goes on along the minus strand of NW_011495080.1, from coordinate 11,466,328 downwards.
CCTTTTCTAAAACCAGCTTGAACATCAGGAAGTTCACGGTTCACATATTGCTGAAGCCTGGCTTGGAGAATTTTGAGCATTACTGTACTAGCATGTGAGATGAGTGCAATTGTGCGGTAGTTTGAGCATTCTTTGGCATTAAGTACCACTAATTAATCAAATCACTAATATTTGAGACAGCATACCCAGATACTAGAAATTGCCTCAAATTCATTAAAAATATAATTTCAAATAAATTGTACCTTCCTTATATTTAACCTATACACAAGTTATTGTAAACTAGAATGTTCTTTTAAGCATTTAGTATCTAAAAAAGTGTAAGGCATGCATTGCTAACAATCAAAGGATTGAATGAATTACTTCCAGTTATTTTAACTACTACTGGGTGGCGATATTCTTAAGCTCTTAGCTACACAGCATCCCAGAGGTGAAACCCTCTCAAACCCCAACTGGTGAGTAACTGGCATTTAGTTTTACCCTGCACTTTTTGGTATCCTGTATATATTTAGTCAGATATTTTCAAGCAGAATTTTTTTCTGAAGTTTCTGTTACATTGGTTTGCCATTTACCAGACCATTCCACCTAATTATAAGGAAATTTCTTCTTACAGATAAAGAACATGTACAAAATCAGGAGATGTCTGTGGATAATGCAAATAATGCAAAACATTTTGTGATTGTTCCCTGGAAAGCTCATATAACAATTTTGCTATTCTATTATTTTTCCATTTCCTTTATCTTTTTTCCTTTGACTTATCTGTAGATGATATACATGCTAATGCTGAACAAATAGTCACTTTTCAGAGAACAAATATTAAACAACCAAGGCCAGGGGATGGCACTTCAAGATTTGATTTTGTAAAGCCTAATATTCTATTTTATCTTAGACACTGTGCTTACAACTTGCATAATACATTTCTTACTAACTTGGTTAATCAGAAAGTCATTTCTTTATATATCGTTGCTTCCTACCTATCAAAAACTTAAAAACACTTTAAAAAGACATTTGTAGTAGTTATATTTAAATTATTAAAATATACGTTAAAATGTAAGATTATTAAATCCTAGATATAGCACTTGGCAACTTCATTTCAGACTTTTAATTATTATTAATTTGGCTTAATCTGTTAGAAGTCTTCTCTTATTTCCTCTTAAAATATTTCATTTAACTGACTCAAGATTTCCTAGCAGAATCGCAGGTTTTTGTATTTGTGCAGGTAAGTGTGTGTTTGTATGTTTCAGCTACATGAGACAAAAATAAACAAATAAAAAAACTTTAAAAATTATCTGTCAGAAGTATTGGAATTTGTCTTAAATATTGTCTCTCTTAGTAGAGAAGTATAAGTTTATTTCTAACATAGTCACAAAGAAGACATTTTAAATGATTGATTATAGTCAAGATTCTACAGTGAAACAGAATCAGTGAAAGATAGAGAGATAAGTAAATAGGTGGATGTATATAAATATATATATGTATATATGTGTGTGTATATATATATATATGTACAAAATCACTGCAGATGGTGACTGCAGCCATGAAAATAAAAGACGCTTGCTCCTTTGAAGAAAAGTTATGACCAACCAAAACAGCATATTAAAAAGCAGAGACATTCCTTTGCCAACAAAGGTCCATCTAGTTACAGCTATGGTTTTTCCAGGAGTCATGTATGGATGTGAGAATTGGACTATAAAGAAAGCTGACTGCCGAGGAATTGATGCTTTTGAGCTGTGGTGTTGGAGAAGACTCTTGAGAGTTTCTTGGACTGCAAGGAGATCCAACCAGTCAATCCTAAAGAAGATCAGTCCTGAATATTCATTGGAAGGACTGATGCTGAAGCTGAAACTCCAATATTTTGGCCACCTGATGTGAAGACCTGACTCATTGGAAAAGACCCTGATGCTGGGAAAGATTGAAAGCAGGAGGAGAAGGGAATGACAGAGGATGAGATGGTGGGATGGCATCACCAAATCAATGGACATGAGTTTGAATAAGTTCTGGGAGTTGTTGATGGACAGGGAAGCCTGGCGTGCTGTAGTCCATGAGGTCGCAAAGAGTAGGACACAGCTAAATGACTGAACTGATATATAAAGCAAATATATGTTATAAAGCATTGGCTCATACAATTATAGAGTTGAAAAGTCCCATGGTCTGCTATCTGCAAGCTGGAGACCCAGGAAAGCTGGTGGTGTAATTCACTCCACGTTTGAAGGCTTGAGAAGCGAGGATAATTATGTAAATCCAAGATTGAGGCCAGAGAAGAGGACTCAGCTCAGGCAGTTGAGAAAAAAAGGGAGCAAATTGCTCTTCCCTCTGCTTTTTATTCTATTCAGACTTCAGTGGATTGTATCATGCACACCTCATTGAGGAGTGCAATCTGCTTTACTGAATACAATGATTCAAATGCTAATCTCACCCAGAACCCCCTTCACAGACACACCCAGAAATAATGTTTAATACAAATACCACATGGCCAGTCAAACTAACATATCAAATTAGCCATCGCAATATTTACTGTCTAACAATTAGTTGTATGACTGCCTTTATGCTTCTTAGAATTGAACATAAGCAATGTGTGAGGCTTCAACTCTAAAGAAAGTTCCAGAATAAAAAGAAGGTTAAAAAGCATAATTATAAGATTCTCTATGTAGAACATAAGATTATTCTATGTGACTATAGGCTTCTGTAAATATAAAATGGCCCTTCCCAACCAGTAAATAACTTCTGTCTGCCTAATTTCTCAGGGGTTCTTGATCTGTATAAGGATATGCAGAAACTCTAGCCTCAGAAAGATTCCTTACAATATTTCTGAGACACTCTGGGCAATGTGTTAGAGAAGTTTAGGGATAAAAGCACTTCCAGAATGCGTATGTCTTTGTTTGTTGCCTTCCTAGTCTGCTGGGAACAGTAGTCTCTACTTTGTCATATCTCCATTTTGTTCAAGTGGGATATGGATGGAAATCATACTTTGTCAAATTGGCCAAGGCATTAAAAGTTTCTCCATGCCGTTGTTTACTTGCTTGTTCTACAATGGTCTCTAAAAGATGAACTTGCTTTAATATCTGTTGTTCTAAGAAAATTATGGAAACATGTGACCCCAAGCTAGAAGCCTGCATGAAAAATGAAATCTGGCCTAACTAGAGCCATACCAGCCACGTGCAGTTTTGGAAGCCACCTGGTTGCTGTAAATTACTGAGATTTGGAGTTCTTTGGTACATATGATAATTGGAGCAATAAATGACTAAGACATGCCCTTAAAATAGTCTAAGTGAAAAATGAACAATTTCTTCTCATAAGCAGTTATGAATTATATTACAACTTTCAAAAATAAATTTATCCTGATTAACCAAGACACAATAAAGACATTTATTATCATGGAATGGAGTGACCATTAAGTTATTTCATTTGAAAGAAAATTATATATCTTATTTATATGCTGATTCTTATGCAGGTTTTAGACTCTTAATTATGTGTTCAGTCCTATTCAAAAGATCCTAAATTTGTTAAGAATAGGACTTTCCTATTATCCATGTTTAATTGCAGGCCTTTAAAAAATAAATATAACAAATGTTGCTGAATTATATATATTAGAGAAGTATAGCATATAATATTAAAAAGATCTATTGCTTAAAACTGAACAAAAATAGTGAATTTCAATAATTTTGTAAAGTTAAAATTAAAAGATTCATATAGTTACATGACTCTAGCTTTAGTTTTTGATATCATCAGTTCAGTTCAGTTCAGTTGCTGAGTCGTGTCTGACTGTTTGCTACCCCATAAACTGCAGCACGCCAGGCCTCCCAGTCCATCAAAAACTGTTGTCCATTGAGTTGGTGATACCATCTAACCATCTCATCCTCTGTCGTCCCCTTCTTCTCCGGCCTTCAATCATTCCCAACATCAGGGTCTTTTCAAATGAGTCAGCTCTTCCCATCAGGTGGCCAAAATATTGGAGTTTCAGCTTCAACATCAGTCCTTCCAATGAACACCCAGGACTGATTTCCTGTACATTGGACTGGTTGGATCTCCTTGCAGTCCAAGACTCTCAAGAGTTTCTCCCCAACACCACAGTTCAAAAGCATCAATTCTTCGGGGCTCAGCTTTCTTTATAGTCCAAATCTCACATCCATATATGACTACTGGGAAAACCATAGCCCTGACTAGATGGACTATGGTTGACAAAATAGTGTCTCTGCCTTTTTAATATGCTATCTAGGATAGCCATAATTTTCCTTCCAAGGAGTAAGTGTCTTTTAATTTCATGGCTACAGTCACCATCTGCAGTGATTTTGGAGCCCAAAAAGATAAAGTCTGACACTGTTTCCACTGTTTCCCCATCTATTTCCTATGAAGTAATGGGACCA
>NW_011495080.1:11448889-11461649 GCF_000754665.1 Bison bison bison | reverse complement strand
CTTTGGCATTGCCTTTCTTTGGGATTGGAATGAAAACTGACCTTTTCCAGTCCTTTGGCCACTGCTGAGATTTCCAAATTTGCTGACATATTGAGTGCAGCCCTTTCACAGCTTCATCTTTTAGGATTAGAAATAGCTCAACTGGAATTCCATCACCTCCACTAGCTTTGTTCATAGTGATACTTCCTAAGGCCCACTTGACTTCACATTCCAGGATACCTGGCTCTAGGTGAGTGATCACGTCGTCGTAATTATCTGGATTGTGAAGTTCTTTTTTGTATAGTTCTTCTGTGTATTCTTGTCACCTCTTCTTAATATTGTCTGCTTCTGTTAGGTCCATATAATTTCTGTTCTTTATTGAGCCCATCTTTGCATGAAATGTTCCTTTGGTATCTCTAATTTTCTTGAAGAGATCTCTAGTCTTTCCCATTCTGTTGTTTTACTGTATTTCTGGCTCAGACGGTAAAGCGTCTGCCTGCAATGCAGGAGACCTGGGTTCGATCCCTGGATTGGGAAGATCCCCTGGTGAAGGAAATGGCAACCCACTCCAGTATTCTTGCCTGGAAAATCCCATGCATGGAGCCTGGTAGGCTACAGTCCATAGGGTCGCAAAGAGTCGGACACGACTGAGAGACTTCACTTCACTTCACTTTTGCATTGATCTGTGAGGAAGGCTTTCTTATCTCTCCTTGCTATTCTTTGGAACTCTGCATTCAAATGGGTATCTTTCCTTTTCTCCTTTGCTTTTTGCTTTTCCTCTTTTCACGGCTATTTGTAAGGCCTCCTCAGACAGCCATTTTGCCTTTTTGCATTTCTTTTTCTTGGGGATGGTCTTGCTTCCTGTCTCCTGTACGATGTCATGAACCTCCATCCATAGTTCATCAGGCACTCTGTCTATCAGATCTAGTCCCTTAAATCTATTTCTCATTTCCACTGTATAATCATAAGGGATTTGATTTAGGTCATACCTGAATGGTCTTAGAAATATAAAATTTGTCATTTTTTTTGTCTTTACTATCCCTAAGCAAACATTACAGAACTGTAGTTTTATTTTACAATAAAAATTTGAGTCCTGGCTTTAACAGAATCATTCTCTGTATGTGTAATCATTGTTAGTATGTGTAACCAAATAGTTAGTAATCATTCTTAGTATATGTAAAATTATGTGTAATTTGATATAAATCTATCTTAAGTTATACTAAACAAAAACAAACAAAGATCCTGAGATCTGGATGTTTTACACACTGGCATTAAGAAAGTATTTATCTTGCTTGGTCTCTTGGGAGCAGGCAGAAAAGCAATCACAGGTACTTGTCTAGGTGTCTTTAATAATATTTTGACCTCAATGAGGAAAATACCTTTCTTTTTTTCCTTTTTAGTAGTGTGGTCTGTAGCAATTCTTTAGTTCAGAAATCTGAGATGAAAGTCTGGTTCTTATGTACTGTAATAGAAAGAACTTAGAAAATCTATCTTATGCTCTCAAACAGACAGTCCACAGATATCAGAGTTCACTGTCAGAAATATTACTTTAACCTACATTTTATATATATCTTAGTACTAGCAAAAATGATATTCTGTAGCAGTCAGGTTTTCAGTGATTGTGATCATCAATAGGAAGGAAAATATTCAGGTGTATTGTCAAAAATCATAAAATGAGGCTTTGGGACAAATGATTTTATAAAATGAATGAAGTAATGTAACAAATCAAGTGTAGCTATAAAGAAAGCTCTGCATGAGATGATTGAGAAACACTTTAAAGAAGGGGCAAAGTCTCTCATTTTATTTCATTATTAGCAGCACACTCGTGTTTTGTAATTTATTTGGCTATTAGCCAGTCTTTGAAGGATTGTAATTATTCATTTCAAATGTGTAAGTGTTGGAAATGCTTGAGTAGTTTACACTGACATTCTCTCAGATGGCTTCTGATATAATTGCCTTTCCTATGTCTATACTATACGTTACAGACTCATTTATAGAAGCTTCTTTGGCACTGGATAAAATGTTTGAGGTCGGCATTTTGTTTCTTTGTTTTAAACATATTTATTTGGCTATGCCAGGCTTCTAACTGTGTCACAAAGAATTTTCGATCTTTGTTGCCACATGCAGGATCTTTAGTTGTACCATGTGAACTCTTAGTTGTGACATGTGGGATCTAGTTCCCTGACCAGGGATTGAGTCCGTCCCCTGCATTGGGAGCACAGAGTCTTAGCCACTGGATAAACAGGGAATTCTCTGAGGTCAATGTTTTTGATAAGGAGTTTGTGTCAGTTTGCTGAGAGAAGGTTAGCATCTTCAAAAATGTTCTATTTGAAATATGGTTTATTTGTTATAACTAATAGAAATATTTAAAGAATTTTTTCACACATCCTTCTTTTGATGAGAACGGCTGCCTCTGCACATGCTCAAAAGAGGGAGTCTGGGCAGATCTTTCAAGAAGTCTGCTTGAGGAAGAGGAAAGAGGGGAAAAGTGAGAAGTGGCTAAAGAGAGATTTTTGGCATGTGTATTTATGTTGAAAAGGGAAAGTATTAGTCACTCAGTGGTGTCTAACTCTTTGTGACTCCATGGTCTGTAGCCTGCCAGTCTCCTCTGTCAATGGAATTCTCCAGGGAATAATACTGGAGCAGATTGCCATTCTCTTCTCCAGGGGATCTTCCCAATCAAGAGATCAAACCTGGGTCTTTAGGCTTGCAGGCAGATTCTTAACCATCTGAACCACCATATCTATATAAACACACAATATACAACTGGGAAAGGCTTAAATATGTTCAAATTGACTAATGATCTAACTGATAAAAGGCAATTGATAAGAATATCTTGTACTCGTTAAGAGTGGAGTGTGCATAGTGATGTCCTTCAAAGAACGCAGAGTGGGATGGGAGTTAAAAAAAAAAAATAGAGTGATTTCACAGTGAGGAAATGGATAGACACCCCTCAGCCCAGTGTCCAGGTTAGTATGGAAAGTTTTAAGTCAAGTTGATAGTAGATACCCTTGATATGATGTGATGAAAATGACACTTTGACTTTGTGATTTTCCAACCCAAAGCCTATATGAAAGTAAAGGTTATTCAGTGATGTCTGACTCTTTATGACCCCATGGACTATACAATCCATGGAACTCTCTAGGCCAGAATACTGGAGTGGGTAGCCTTTCCCTACTCCAGAGGATCTTTCCAACCCAAGGATCAAAACCAGGTCTCCCACATTGCAGGTGGATTCATTACCAGCTGAGCCACAAGGGAAGCCCAAAGCCTATATAACCCCAGTCTAATCATGAGAAAAAGCAGGAACCAAATATCAATTGATGGACGCTCTAAAACACACTTGACTTGAACTCCCCAAAACTCTCAAGGTCATCACAAATAAAGTTTTAAGAACTATCAGAACCAAGAGGAGCTTAAGGAGACATGATGACTAAATATAAGGTGCGATCCAGGATGGGATCCTGGCACTGAGAAAGTATTTATACATAAGATAAAAGCTAAGGTCCTGGTGGTGCTGGTGCTTAAGAATCCACCTGACAATGCAGGAGCCACAGGAGACATGGGTTTGATTCCTGGATTGCGAAGATCCGCTGGAGACAGGAATGGTTTCAATATTCTTGACTGGAAAATCCTAGGAACAGAAGAGTTTGCTGGGCTACAGTCCATGGGGTCACAAAGATTTGGGCATGACTGAGTGTGCACACAAACACACACACAGAACTGAAGATACAAAGGGGCATAATAATAACATTATTATATTATATATAATTATATATGCTTGTGGTTAAGTTAAATAGATATTGAGGTAATTCTCATTGACATTTTATTCTTTCCTTTTGAGATAAAAGGTTATATCAACTGCTAAGATATGAGAATGGAGAAGAAAATTTAGAATAAAGTTGAATTTGAGGACAAAAATTGTTGTGCAATATAACATGGCAAGTTTACCAAAGAAAGTGAATAGTCAGACTGTTGTGGGATAATTTGAATTTGAAGATCATGAAACCATGGTGCCCTACTGTGTGAAATTACCAAGCTATGATGGGCTTCCCTGGTAGCTCAGCTGGTAAAGAACATGCCTGCAATGCAGGAGACACCAGTTCAATTCCTGGGCCAGGAAGATCCTTTGGAGAAGAGATAGGCTACCCACTCTAGTATTCTTGGGCTTCCCTGGTGACTCAGATGGTAAAGAATCTGTCTGCAATATGGGAGACCATTGGTTGGATCCCTGAGTTGGGAAGATCCCTTGGAGAATAGCATCACAACCCTCTCCAGTATTTTTGCCTGGAGAATTCTATGGACAGAAGAGCCTGGTGGGCTACAGTCCATGGGGTCACAAAGAGTTGAATACAACTGAATGACTAAACACACAACACACATGCTGGGCTCTGGGGGGCTTCCAAGGTAGCATTAGTGATAAAGAACCTGCCTACCGATGCAGGAAACATAGAGATATGGGTTAGATGCCTGGGTCAGGAAGCTCCCCTGGAGGAGGGCATGGAAACCACCTCAGTATTCTTGCCTGGAGAATCCCATGGACAGAGGAGCTTGGCAGGCTACCATCCATAGGGTTGCAAATAATCAAACATACCTGCAGTGGCTTAGTACGTATGCATGTACATTGGGCTCTGGAACAAGTATTGAAACCTACTGGGGCCCATATAAGTTTTGAATCTGCTAGATGAGTAAGATAAGAATTTAGTGTTTGACAAGAGTAATACTGAAATGATGGAACCTGGCTAAGAAAGCAATGTTTTAATGTAATGTAAAATACCAGCTGTATGTATCAATTTCTGTTCCTAATTTCAATGAATATTAGGTTGTACTTCTCTGTACATTCATCAGCAAGGAGTTTATGATTTTATTTTATTTTTGACAATTTAATAATCATAAGTGTCTCAGTTTTTAGATTTGCATAATCTTGTTTACTAGTAGAATATTCACCAAGTTCCACGTCCACTCCAAGACCAGCCGGCACCTCATTGTTCAAAGTTTAGAGATTTTATTGAAATTTGATAAGGTCCCTTTTACATTTTCTATGTTAAATGATAACTTTGATACTAGACAGTTATGTGTTTGGTAATTCCTTCCTCAATGAAATCCATCTACACTATAATAAACATTATTCAAAATGTTTTTTGCATGTGACTATCATCTTTAGTTTAAAGCACAAAGATAAGATGTTTTAAGTAATTGTATGGTTAACCTGCCACTCCAGTACTCTTGCCTGGAAAATCCCATGGACAGAGGAGCCTGGTAGGCTGCAGTCCATGGGGTCGATAAGAGTCGGACACGACTGAGAGACTTCACTTTCACTTTTCACTTCATGCATTGGAGAAGGAAATGGCAACCCACTCCAGTGTTCTTGCCTGGAGAATCCCAGGGACGGGGGAGCCTGGTCGGCTTCCGTCTATGGGGTCGCACAGAGTCGGACATGACTGAAGCAACTTAGCAGCAGCAGCAGCATGGTTAACCTGTGTTGGGGAAAAATACATTTTCCTCTGCTCTTCTAGATTCTTCTGGCTGGTCAAGAATTACGTTGATGTGATTCAGATTAACAGGATAAAGTCAAACAAAAATTTGATCAAATGAATACATGGAAGAAGAATAAGAAGTGAAAGTTGCTCAGTCGTGTCCCACTCTTTGTGACCCAGGCCAGAATACTGGAGCGGGTAGCCATCACCTTCTCCAGCAAATCTTCCAGACCCAGGAATCAAACTAGGGTCTCCTGCATTGTAAGCAGATTCTTTACCAGCTGAGATACCAGGGCAGCCCTATACATGGGGAAACCTTGGAAAACTAACTCCCACACATGGGCAAAGCCTTCACCTTAAATACCGTCTTTAGTTAAAGACAAGAGTATGTTGGGGGTAGTTGGGGAAAGAAAGGCAATTTTCATGGAGATTGAACAGCAAATGTTTGGTAAACAAATGTTTGCTGGACCATGCAGAGACCATGGGATGCAGAGATGAATTTTAACAGATTTTTATGGGTACATCCCTGTCTACACATCTAGGTAGGAGAAAGCTTACTGGGAAAAGCTCTTTACCTACATTCTCTAGGCAGTTAGGGAGAAGGTCAAATGTTCGTCCTGAGTCTTTTGGAGCTTAAAAATAGTCAGCTTAAATTGATCCTTAAGCCAAAGAAGTAAAATTTGAGGTGGTAAATTTTGCTGTCCTATGCTTGTCACATGGGAGGAGCCTAGATTGGTAAAAATACAAAAGCAAAAACAGTCATGCAGAAGTTTCTGTTTTCCAGAAGATCTCACAATATAACTTTGTTTTGAAAGTTCTGACTAGTATTATGTATGAGGTATAACTATGAGAAGGCAGGAGATACCATTATCATATTGTGCATATACCACTGGAATAAAAAAATTATTAGAGTTGATTTAAATTTTAGTTATGTCAGGTATAATATAAAACTACTACTACTACTACTACTAAGTCGCTTCAGTCGTGTCCGACTCTGTGCAACCCCGTAGACGGAAGCCGACCAGGCTCCCCCGTCCCTGGGATTCTTCAGGCAAGAACACTGGAGTGGGTTGCTATTTCCTTCTCCAATGCATCAAAGTGAAAAGTGAAAGTGAAGTCGCTCCGTTGTGTCCAACTCTAGCGACCCCATGGACTGCAGCCTGCCAGGCTCCTCCGTCCATGGGATTTTCCAGGCAAGAGTACTAGAGTGGGGTGCCATTGCCTTCTCCAATATAAAACTAAACACATTAATAAGTTAGGAATAATTAATGGGCTTCCCTGGTGGCTCAGAAGTAAAGCATCCGCCTGCAATGCAGGAGGTGCAGGGGACTCTGGTTTGATCTCTGGGTCAGGAAGATCCCCTGGAGTAGGAAATGGCAACCCCCACCCCCAGTATTCTTGCCTGAAAATTCCATGGACAGAGGAGTCTGGCAGGGTATGGTACATAGGTTCACAAAGAGTCAGACATGATTGAAGTGACTAAGCATGCAGTGAAAATAAATTTGTATACATGAGGACCATGGGATATGATCTGTCGGTTTTCCAGGCAAGAATACTGGAGTGGGTTGCCATTGCCTTCTCCAGTAAATGGTATATTAAATCTCAAATATTTTGCAGAAGCATATATTTCTGAGAAGATGAGCCAAAGGCTTTGTAATGATGTTATCACAGAAATTGTATGATTAAAAAAGTCTGTATAACCACTAAGGTAATTTATATGAAAAAAATTTTTAACGTGTTTATACATCATCAGTTTCAACAACAGTCATAAAATAGGATTGTGTCATGTCAGATGACAGAGATGCTTACTGGTCATGCTGAAGATTATTATCAGGAAATGTAAAGAAAACTTCTAAGAAAGAACAAGGGCATTAAAAATGGAGAGACATACTGTCTTTCTTGATAGGGATATGAATATGTTAATTTGAGGGAAAATAAATTATCAGATTTAATGAAATTTTGATGATAATTTTTGAAGGAAAATTTGTAAAAGTGATGTTGAATTCATCTGGAAATACATAAACACAAGACCATTTTTTACTGTAGAATAATGAAGATATAAAAGTGATTGCAATATGTTCCAAATCCAGGATAATCAAAATTATGTGGTTATCATAAAACTTACAGAGTGATAAATAGAATTGTGTCAACAAAACGTCTTAAAGTACTGAATGCAATATTTTATTGAAAGGATGAGTTATCCAACAAATGGTGTAAGAATTAGGTAGTTGTATTCTTGACTCAAACCATCATAAAATAGCATTTAAATGGATTGAAAGTTTTCATGATATTGAGTGTCCTGTGTTCAGCTATTTCCTGTTAATACTATATAGTGTGAGGGATCACTTTCTTAGGAGTGAATAGGAGGTTATTAGGACATATATCATCTTTTATAATGCATCACCAATAAAACAATAAAAACACAAAGAGACTGAAAAGTATGCATTAATAATTGAGATAATTAGAATGGTAGAAAACTTTTTTATATATGGTTCATTCTTGGTCTTTGACCAAGCTAATTATCTCAGGCAACAATTGAGACTAAATATATTTTAATAATTTAAAAATAAATATTAGTAGAAACTATTAATAAGCTAGTTATCATTTTTCTCTAGTTCTTCCATTTATTTTCCCTCTAAGATAATAATGGGCTGATTCTTTAATTTCTTTGATGATGTTGAAGAAAGCACTCGGTAAAAACCTATTTTAAATTAAGATCAGAGGATAAACTATAATTCTATGAGGTTGTTATTAAAGTACAATTAATGCAATTACGTATTCTACTATTGCACAAAATTTAAAATTTTAATTTTACTTACTAATTGTTTATTTGTAATATTAGATTAGAGTCAAGTAAACAGCCAAATGAATTAATTCTTACTTCAGTTCCTAGAAGCCAATATTAATTGGACTACTTTATTGGGATCTGCTAAAAATGTCATTACTGGGCATTACAAATATGCTACAATGTCTCTGTAAATAAGCAGAATAAAAATTCTCATTAATTAATATGCTAAATAGGCTTAATGAGTTACTATCTAAATTAAGACCAATATAATCACACGTAAGCCCAAATAATCAGTCAGCTGTTTTGGTTGTACATTCTATGCTTTTAACATACACATAAAAATATAATATATATATTCTGCAAATTACAAAAGCTTTTTTCTAACTAATCCATAACAGATAGATGCATACAAGTTTATGACTCAGCATGAGTCTTATATATGACAGAATGAAACTGATAATAAGTTCTTTACTTGCTTGTATGTGTATGAATATTGCTTTTCTAACAGCATATAAGGATATTTAAAAAGTGAAATTTGTTACAGAAAAAGAAGTGAGGCCAACAACCATTAATCAACAAGGAATAGGGAGTGGGATATGTACATTTGTTAACAAATACCCCTAGCAACAAATTTTTAATTTACAGAAAAAAAGTTAGTCTTACATTCTCATCATAAATTTTTAATGAGATACTATAAGAATTTCAGAATTGTTGAATATTTCAAACCTTCAACTTAAAGAATAAGACACAATACTTCTTTACTTTGAAGCTCACCTAATATTTTATATACTTCAGTCGGTATTATGTACTTGTACAGATTTTTATGATACAGTGCAAATATTATACAAAATTAAGCTATTAGCTTCTTTTCTAATATTTTAGACCTTCCCCTCTCTATTTTCAGTCCTGTTTGTAAATACCACCAAAAGAAGATTCATAAAAACAGAAATAAAATAAGGACAATTAAAATAAAGGCTTAGTTAATTGTAAATCAGACTATACTTAATCATTATTAAAAAAAAAAGAATAATCCCAGTGAGGTGTAGAACAAAACAGATGCAATCATCTGAAATTTTTCATATTCACAAAAATATTCAAGAGTTTGATGGATTTTCACATTTATACCATTGCAGTAAATAAGACCATAAATAACAAAATAAGCACCCACATCTGTTCTTGCCATTCAACTGGATTGTCATAAAGGCAATGCATAAACCTACATGTCAGAACTGGTGATTAACACAGAAATTATTTCAAAGGATTATTGAAAGGCTAAAGTTTTTAAATCTTTCATGTGAAGTAGTAGTTTGGAATATTCAAGAAATAATATATCATGTCTAGTTTCTTTTAAGAAAAAGAGTGAAAGAGACAGATAAAAGAGTTAAGCATATTCTTGACAAGAAATTTATTTTGTATTTTATTTTGGAAGATATTTCTAAGAAGGTGTTTAATTGCTTATTCTTTGATATGGCAGACACTGCACCAATCAAGACAGAACCACAGGTGAACAACATGCATCCAGCTGGACTAGCCCTTACTTTGCTTTAGAATCTTAAAGTGGAATTAGCAGATCCTGGAGGTAATGGACCCTGTTACTGCTTCACTAAAATATATCCCAAATGGTCATTTTACCGTGACAAATTCAGCATGATCCAGCCATCCTTGTACTGTTCATCTCTGAGTCTACTTCCAGACTTTAGCCCAAATTCAGTCTAGGAGTTTGCTTAGATTTAAATTTAATAGTTTGCACTGATTATAACATAGTATTTGTGAACACAGGGATATTTTTTCAGTGTTCTAACAGTTTTGTTACCTTTAAAAAAATGAAAGCAGTTCTGCTTTAAGAATCAGAAATTATTTCACTAGGGTCTGGACAATAAAAGTTTCAAATATAGCATACGTATTCAACAACTTAGTTATCAAAGAAACAGGATTAAAAAAAAGATCCTTATTCAGAGGACTAAGGCCTAGCTCCTGTTAAATATTCTTGAAGGTGAGAGAAAGTTTCCTAACTTCACTTCAGATTGTCATCACCACCAGATATTCAACAGAGTCCTGTGAAACTATATACTGAATAGAAAGCAAAAATATCACAACAAAACATTCCATCAAAGGCACAGTGTGCAGCTGTGTGTTCAGTTGTGTCTGACTCCTTGTGGCCCTGTGAACTGCAGCCGTCCAGGCTCTTCTGTCTATGGGATTTCCCAGCCACAAACACTGGAGTGGGTTGCCATTTCCTCTTCTGGGGGATCTTCCCAACCCAGGGATCGAACTCTCCTGCATTGGCAGGCTGATTCTTTACCACTAGTGCCACCTGGGAAGCCCATCAAAGGCACAATATATTTGTCAAAATTCTAGATAAATATCTTATTTCTCTGGAAGTACAGGCTAATCCACTACTACTGTGACACATTTGTTCAGTCACTTTTCTGGTAAGAAGTTGACTTAGTGACTGTTTACTGTTTCAATCTGCACTGATACATCCTCCTTTCCTCCTCTCCTTTTCATTTGTGTGTGTATAATACAGCAGAGCATAATTTCGGTTTACTAGGAAGTACAATGAGCTTCCCAGGGGAAGGTAATATATTACTTTGACAAACATATAAATAAGTGATGTAATTATTTGTCATGAGCTGGTGAACTCACCAGTTGAGTGTTAGAAACAATTTGAATAGCATAAAAATTTTGAATACAGTTCTTGTATTCATGATTGCAGTTAAATAAATGAATGGATTCTGAGTTTGGCATGTTACCGGAAACTTAAATTGGGGTAGAATTACCTAGTTAAACTTAATCATTATGTCAGTATTTTTATGACTAATGACAATTCAGATTCTGAAACTTAGCATACTTTCAGAGAAGTTGCAATGGCTCATCAATCTCTGTTGTGAAGTATTAATTAGTGATTCGTAGCCATGATGTATTGCCTCTTGTGAAGAACTGAGGAGTCAGGGGGAGAGTGTGTAGAATAATTTATTCTCTTTAAAAAATCAAGTAAAGAAAGAATCAATATGGGCAGAATCTAAAATTAGTATTAGAAAAATAAACCAGTTTTTCTTTTTACCTTTTATGAAGTGCCTTAAATTTAACAAATGTTAAAATGAAGCATCAGTTTACCAAAGTAAGTACCTAACCTCATATCAGAGTAGTTTAAAGTGACTGAAACCTGAGAAATATTCATCCCTGATGGAGATCTTGTGAATAAATGCAACTTTTTTTTTTTTAAGATATGTATGGGCCCAACCTCGTCCAGGTCATAGCCACTGATCAAACATATTACAGTTAATAAAATAATGTTTCTTTTCGGAGACATTATATTTAAAGGTAAAGTGTTCTGTGAACTTTGCTTATTCACTCCAGGTTTTTCAAAATTCAATATTAATTGAGATATTGTCTTTGGTGACAAAGACAAGAATGACTAAATTTCAGCTCCAATGTCATCTGCTCTAGAAATTATTTTTTGATGTTTCAGTCATGTTCTAATACACCTATCATACAAATTAATAGTTGACTATAATTGTGTATCTTTTTGTTAGCTTTTTATTTTTTTTTAAATTTTACTGAAGTATAGTTATTTTTAAATTGTTAATATTTTCCTTGGGACAGGGTGGTTTTTTACATCTTTGAATTTCTAGGACATGGCACAGGGCAGTCTAGTAAAACTTATTTGAATGAATTAAAGTCTGATAGAAGAAAATCACGATAAAATATGTCATTGTTAGATAGAGCCTTGTGCAAAATGCTATAGGAGCTCAGGAAGGAAGGTTGTAGCCTCGGTGGGACTGGGGTGGGGTTGGGGTGGAGAAACATCATAAAGAAGGTTGAAGTTCTGGTTTAGTAAGTGGAGTTCTCTTGTGGAGGAGAAGAGGGGAGGAAGGCAAATGTACAGAAGCATTTTATAAGCATGAATTAGTTGTGTGTGGCTGAGGATTGAGCGTGAGGAGAGTGAAAGAAAGGGAAGATAGTTCTGGATAAGTTGCCTAGGAACAAATAGTTAAAGGGTTTTTGTATACTTTGATAAAAAGTTTAGGCTTTATTAAAAAAAAAAAGTTGAAGGATAAGTGTTGAAGAGATTTAAGGAACAGTTGGTATTATCATACTATTAAGGAATACTGATTTGCTGGAGTATTTAGGACAGAAAATACTAATTCCTTAGAAGGTTGTTTCAAGTCTCAGTCAAGAAATTTGGACAGTTTGAACTTCAGAGAGCCTACAGGACCAGAGACAGCATATTCATGAAGTTGGTTAAGAGATTAACTGAGCGGCTATGACTAACCAATTTCAAGTTATGTTTAAATTTGTTTAATTTTTGACCATAGGATCATAGAGAAGATCAGGCATTCGAGATGAAATGTAAGGGAAAAGTTTGTAAAATAGTTGATGCCGATGAAATAATTAAATAAAGGAATACTTTGTATATTCATCTTTTCTTCTGACATGGAGAGAAGGTTGATACAAGAGTATCATAAATTGTAGAGTTTCTTTTCCTTTGCTAAGAAGGCAACATATCACAAAG
>NW_011495080.1:11441597-11448789 GCF_000754665.1 Bison bison bison | reverse complement strand
ATTTTAAATCAGATCTCTCTTTGAATAAAATGTAATTATTTTGATCATTACACATTTCTGGGCCATTATGGACTTCTTGTACATTTTCAAAATACTATAAACACCAGGACTAAGCTCCTGGGGGCAGTTTTCTCAACATTTGAGGGATACCTTTAACTTAAATTATTTTGGCTATTAGTTTAGTTCTCTGAAAATAATCACCTTGAGATGTAATTATATAGAAATGAGCCTGGCTATAGTGGCATACAGAGATAGAACAATATGTAGGAAAATAACAAATGTGAAACAATGCATAATAAACAGTTAAATGTGAATAAATAGACAGGACAAGGTATTGAGTCAATCTACTTGTCATAGTCTGCAAACAAAAATTTACCAAACAGTTTAAAATTTAAGGAATGAAAATCCCCTTCCCACACCAAACACACCCATACACACACACACACACCAATGACTCTCATACTCTTACAGTCTTACAGAGGAGGAGAGGTTACCTAGGTCCTAGTGGGGTGGGTTGACTGAAGGGCACTGCAGGCAAAGAGAGAACAAAATGAGTAATCTCTTTGAGATTAGTGTAGCATTGCACAATTGAGTAGCTGCAAGTAAATTTTAAGTTGTGAAAGAGAGTGAGAGGCTAAGTTATAAGTTACAAGGGGACTTGCTACAATATTAAGGAATTTGGTGCACAGTGAAATAGGCATCAGGAAAATAGACAATCATTATAGGATTTTCATCAGGGATCATACTTAAGCATCCAAGGGATGTGTTGAACCATATTCTTCAGTGGCTATTTCTAGACATAGAAAGGCTTGCTAGGAACCTAAATCCAGAGATGATGCTGAATCTGAACTAAGTGATACTAACAATGGATAAAGTTGGATTGTTTCCAAAGTTTGGTTGGCTGTTGGAGATGAGGAAAACGATGCTTTACTTGATTCAGCTCTGTGTTAGTGGTACTCTTAAAAGTTTCTTACTTACCTTTAAATTTTCAGTGTAAGCTGTTAGGTGATATTTCTGGAATAGAAATTGGTGTTTATCTGTAAATCAAAATACATGACCTGATCAGTGATTTATTTACTGTAGATGTCAATGTAGTAGTGGTATTGTTGTTTAGTGTTGTGAAGTGGTTCAGTTCTCACTATTTAGTGACCCTAAAGGAATTCACTGGTATATAAGTGAAAATAAAATAAATCTGAAGGAATTCACCTAGATTTATTTTATTTTCACTTATATACAAGTTGTTTTACAAGAGCTCTTAAATCTCTAATAATAATAAATCTTTAATAATAATTTTGATGAAATACTTATCCTATCTTAAATAGGATAAATAAAACTTATTCCAGAATTTCAAAGTAAAAGTGTTTACTTTCATAGATAGTGAAAGTCGAAAACATGAAGCCTATGCTGAAGATGTCTGAAAATAATTATTTTGGAGTTTTCAAAATCAAAAGAATTGCTTGAACTCAACTCACCTCACACATAAATATATTTTAAATTTTTGCCAAAATATTGATATCTCCAAATTATAAATAATTACTTGGGGGTGTTAACAGATGTTTAATTTGTTTCATTCATAAACTATCTAGAATTCCAAGTATTGTTATATTGGAACATATGCAAAGTAAATGTCAAGATAAGGTGGATAATTTTTTTAGGAATTCATATATTCCTGCATCCTTATTTGTCTGTCATCCTCAGTTTTGTCCAAAAACAAAGAGGGAAAATAAACGTGATGGCTCAAAAGTAGCAAAATATCATGTTATTATTAGCTGGGGCTAAAACAAACTAGTTTGGGCCACTTGGAGTCCTTCTGTTTTTCTAACTAATGGCATAAGCAATGACAAGTTGATGTTGGCTGATGGCAGGAGATGTCAGCTCGTCACCCTTTCTGCATAGCCTTTTGAGTGTCCTCATGACATGGCAGCTGGCTTCCCCAGGATGAGCGATCCAGGAAAGCAAATGCAACAGGAACTTTTATACTATGGAATCTGACCTTACACACTTGTTTACATATAAAATAGTTATTCTTTACTCATCTATCCTAACCTGTAAAGTGTTACATCAATGTTTCTCAAGATGCTTCTTAAAACAGATGAGTTCTCAACACAAGGTTAACAAACCTGAAGCTCCACTTCAGAACTGCTGCTGCTGCTGCTAAGTTGCTTCAGTCGTATCTGACTCTGTGTGACCCCATAGACGGCAGCCCACCAGGCCCCGCCGTCCCTGGGATTCTCCAGGCAAGAACACTGGAGTGGGTTGCCACTTCCTTCTCCATCAGAACTACAAACCCATAAATAGAAAATGGTTTCACCAGAAATAGGTTATGAAAAATTCTTTCCAAAGTAATACTATAGGAAGTTACAAAGTTGACCAAAATAAGACACAGGTTTCTTTTTTTATTATTATTATTATTTTTAAATTTTTTATTGGAGTATAGTTGACTTACAATGTTGTGTAGTTTCACGTATACAACAAAGAGAATCAGTTATACATATATCCACTCTTTTTTTAGATTCTTTTCCTATATAGACCATTACATAGCACTGAGTGGAGTTCCCCATGCTATACAGTAGGTCCAGACACACTTTTTTTTTTTTAATGGGTCTCAAACTCTGTGACAGATTTTTGGTCAAGTTGCTTCCATTAAAAAGTATTAATTTTAAAGTTAATTTAATTAATTTTAAAAATTAATTAATTACTTAAAGCTGCCACACACAAAGCATATGGTCCACAAACCATTCTCCTTTCCTTCTGAAGGTTTTATGATGTATTGTTATCATTAACCAGTCTTTTACTATTAAACTTCAATGGCCAGTTGAGACAAACAGTTCTGAGACCATTCTTCCACCACTGATTAAGACCAGGGCAGCAGGTATTGGGAGTAATATTCATTTAGCCTTCTGAGCTTTCTGGGCGGACTTGGTGACCTTGCCAGCTCCAGCTGCCTTCTTGTCCACTGCTTGGATGACACCCATGGCAGTTGTCGGTCTCATGTCACACACAGCAAAATGGCCCAGGGGAGGATAGTCAGAAAACTTCTCAAAACGCATGGGCTGGCCAGGAACCATATCAACAATGGTGGCATCACCAAATTTCAAGAGTTTGGGGCCATCTTCTAGCTTTTCCCCAGAACAATGATCAATCTCCTCCTACAACTCAGCAAACTTGCAAGCAATGTGAACTGTGTGACAATCTAGTGCAGGGGCCTATCCAGCACTGATTTGGCGTGGATGGTTCAAAATGATCACCTGAGCTGTGAAGCCAGCTGCTTCCATTGGTGGGTCACTTTTGCTGTCGCCAGCCACAATATTATGACAAACATCTCTGACAGACACGTTCTTGACATGGAAGCCCACACTCCCCAGGAAGGCCTTCACTCAATGCTTCATGGTGCATTTCAACAGACTTCAGTTGTTACACTGACCGGAGCAAAGGTGACTACCAGGCCAAGTATGAGAACACCAGTCTCCACTCAACCCATAGGGGCAGCACCAATGCCACCGATTGTATAGACATCTTGGAGGGGCAAATACAAGGGCTGGTCACTTGGGCAAGCTGGTGGCAGGATGCAATCCAGAGCTTCAAGCAGGGTGGTTCCACTGGCATTGACATCCATGTGGGTGACTTTCCGTCTCCTGAACCATGGCATGTTAGCACTTGGCTCCAGCATGTTGTCACCATTCCATCCAGAAATTGGCAGAAATGCTGCTGTCTCAGGGTTGTAGCCAATTTTCTTAATATAGGTGCTGACTTCCTTAACAATTTTCTCCTATGTCTTCTGGCTGTAGCATGGCTTGGTGGAATCCACTTTGTTAACTCCAACAATTAGTTGTTTCACATCCAGAATGAAAGCCAGAAGGACATGCTCACAGGTCTTCCCTTTTGTGGAGATACCAGCTTCAAATTCACCAATACCAGCAGCAACAATCAGGACAGCACAGTCAGCCTGGGATGTGCCTGTAATCATGTATTTGATGAAGCCCCTGTGTCCTGGGACATCAATGATGGCCACATAGTGTTTGCTGGTTCTCGAATTTCCACAGGGAGATATCAGTGGTGATACCACACTCACGTTCAGCTTTCAGTTTGTCCAAGACCCAGGCATACATGAAGGAGCCCTTTCACATCTCAGCAGCCTCCTTCTCGAACTTTTAATTGTTTTCTTGTCAATCCTACCACATTTGTAGATCAGATGGCCAGTCATGGTAGACTTCCCTGAATCTACGTATCTAGTGGCAACGATGATGATGTGGGTCTCTTCCTTTCCCATGTTTGCTTAGGTTTAACGGCGGTTTTCATGACACCTGTGTCCTGGCAGCAAACCTGTTGCAAAAAAGTTATTTATTCTTTATAAAAGATGAGAACTTAAATAATTCTTTTGACTACTTTCCATTTTCACTTTCGATTCATACCACCAATGAATGGCATTTACAGTTTAATATCATCTTAACTTTTTGTTACCTCTAAACTTTCAGAAAATATGCTATAGTCCTGTGTTTTTCCTTTGTATTATTGTTTTCTTGATTTCCATCTGAGTACCAGCAGTCTTCTATAATACTTCTAATTACAAGTGTTTAATTCGGTATCTTATACTATGTACACCTTTACCTTTTAAAGTTTGATGTCATTTTACTTATCTGAAAATCAGACATCAATATATTTATTCTCTGTCCTTGCTGTGCTGTGCTGAGTCCCTTCAGTCATGTCCGACTCTGTACAACCCTATGAACTACAGCCTGCCAGGCTCCTCTGTCCATGGGATTGTCCATTGCAGGGAGATGGGAGGGAGACTCAAGAGGGAAGGTATATATATATACCTATATATATGTATATATATATATATACACACCTACAGCTGATTCATGTTAAGGTTTGACAGTAAACAACAAAATTCTGATAAGCAATTATCCTTCAATTAAACAATAAATAAATTAGAAAAAAATAATACTGGAGTAGATTGCCATTCCTTTCTCCAGGGGCCTTCCCTGATCCAGGAATAAAACTGGTTTGTTTTATGTCTGACCTGCATTGGCAGATAGGTTTTTTTTTTTTACCACTAGAGCCACCTGGGAAGCTCTGTCTGGGAAGCTAAGTCAAAAGATGTAAGGCAACAAATAGAGTTTACATTATTATAACCATGAAAACTAAATTAGTAGTACACATTCTTCTCTGTGTTCAGTTTCTCTCACTAAGTGAAAGTGAAAATGAAAGTCGCAGAGTCGTGTCTGACTCTTTGCACCCCCATGGACTATACAGTCCATGGAATTCTCCAGGCCCAAATACTGGACTGGGCAGCTTTTCCCTTTTCCAGGGGACCTTTCAAACCCAGAGATCGAACCCAGGTCTCCTGCACTGCAGTCGGATTCCTTACCAGCTGAGCCACAAGAGACAAAGGAAGCCTTGTCTCTAACCAAGGACCATTCTAAATGTAATTAGTGTAAAATTAATTTCAAATAGATTCACTTCTCTTGATATTCCATCCATTGGTAAGACAGGAAGCATTTTAATGTGCTTCTTTAGCTTGTAAAACACCCCCTCCTCCTTGAGTTTTTACTCAACTACTTTTTTTTTAGTTAATAAATCTTTATATCCTGAAGGCATGAAATGCTACCATTTTTATCCCACTTACTAGTATTTCCTTGATCCTACCAGCGTTCTCCATTTTCTAATTATTATCTGAGCTGGTTGCTCTCTAAACCATCTGTAGAATGGTCAGTTTGTGACTCTCCTGAGTTGGATTCATATTTACTGATTCTGCCCTCTAATCTTGTGGTAAAAACTGCTAGTTCCAATTTCTTTTTTTCATGACTTTTTGCATAAGCAGATACTTTTGGAGACATTTCCTAATGCTCTTGCATTAATTTTAAGAATGTTACTGGAATGGAAGTTTGTGGAGAGGTAGCTTTTCCTTTTCCTTTCATGCATCGGAGAAGGAAATGGCAACCCACTCCAGTGTTCTTGCCTGGAGAATCCCAGGGACAGGGGAGACTGGTGGCTGCCGTCTCTGGGGTCACACAAAGTCGAACACAACTGAAGCGACTTAGCAGCAGCAGCAGCAGCTTCTTCAAGGCTAGCTTTCATGCACCTAAAGTTATAAAAATTTCTCCAAAGTCCAAATGACTTTCATAATAGATTTTTGTAGAAATTATTAACCGGTGCACTTAAAGAAGGTCTGGATTAATCTGTTTCTTGTTTTTCCATTTTAATAAGTTGTGGTTAGTTAAATACAATTAATTTTTATATTGAACTGGTTGAGTTTAGGAATGAAAGGTAGCTAAATGCAATTGTACACATTAAAATATGAATTATAAAGCAAAGATTGTTTACATTATATCATTCAAAATAGATTTTATATATTGATTTCCATGAGTACAAGATGATAGCTTCTTTACACTGCAGTCCCCAGTAACTACCCCATGAAAATATTATGCATATGTTTGATGAATAAAGAATCAGGAGAGAGATATTAGGGAAGAAGCCACTCCATTTTCAAAACCAACTTTAAGTTGAGGATATCCCTGAAGACTTTTACAGTTTTTCTAACCACATCATACCTAGAATTGTCACTGTTGGGTAACTACTGTTTGATGAAATATGAGCTGCAAGCATTTTCTCTTGCTGCATGACAAATTACCACAAACCCAGCAGTTTAAAAAACATCTATTTATTTTCATTATGTCTGTAGGTAGGAAATCTGGGAACAATAAAATATTCTTCTTTGGGTCTCACTGGGCTAAACATTATGCTCAGGGTCTCACTCGGCTAAAATCATTGGGTTAAGCCATACTTATGTTTCTCATCTAGACCTCAGGATCCTCTTCCAAACTTACTGGTTTTAATTCCTAGAAGTTATAGGACTGAGGTTGTTTTCCTGCTAGGTATCAAGCAGGGATGATTTTCAGCTGCTTACAGGCAGTTCCTTACCATGTACCATCTGCTGTAGACTGAATCGTGTCTCCACCAAAGACACTTCTCACAGTCATTTCAGAGCAAGGATGTTTACTTTCTTTCAGGTCAGACAGAGAACACTTCAGATGTCCTTTTCTGTAACCAAGTGCAGGAAATAAAGGGCTCACATAATTAGGTCAAGCCCACTTCAACCATCTCTCTTTCTTAAGATCAACAGATTTGTGACTTTGCTAAGTTGCTTCAGTCATGTCCAACTCTTTGTGAGCCCCTGGACTGTAGCTCA
>NW_011495080.1:11432804-11441497 GCF_000754665.1 Bison bison bison | reverse complement strand
CATCTCTCTTTCTTAAGATCAACAGATTTGTGACTTTGCTAAGTTGCTTCAGTCATGTCCAACTCTTTGTGACCCCCTGGACTGGAGCCTGCCAGGCTATTCTGTCAATGAAATTCTCCAGGCAAGAGTACTGGAGTAGGTTGCCATTTCCTTTTCCTGATTTAGGACCTTAAACACCTACAAAATCCCTTTAAAGTGTCATCTAGATTTATGCTTAATTGATTATCCGGAAGAGAGTGTTTGTATACCAGAGGCTAGGATCTTGGGGACTACCTTAGAATTTAGCCAGCCAGAATATATGTATGTCTTTAATTAAAAAACTTTAATGACCACATTAAAAAAATAAGAAGAGACTCTGTAAACTTGAATTAACCACATTTTATTTAGCCAAATATACCTAAGATATTACTATTTAACATGTAACAAGTATAAAGTTATTAATGACATAATTTACATTTTTTCATGCAAAAAGTTAGAAACCCAGTGTGTATTTCACAGTTACAGCACATCTCAGTTTTGACCATCAGTATTTCAGGTACTCAGTAACCACAAATGACTAGTAGCTCAATAATACAGCAATTATAGGTATAACTTGGGTAAATTGTAAGTATAGTTATGGATTACCTTACGAATTTAAAGAAAGCAGAGTATCATTACAATACTTCCTGAGACTGAAAGATTACATTGAAAATAAATTTCAGGAATAATAGTAAATAATCCACATTACTGGATACACTTTTCTTTCAGCTTGAATTTAAGCTTAAATAACATAAAGTAAAATAAAAGTAATTAAAAAAAAGAAAACTGTAAATTACAGAATTCAAGTAGAAAGTAACATTTTGTTAAGTCTCTTAAAAATGTTGTTTCTTCTCATATTTAAATGCTTATTTGTGAATAATACTAGATTTAAATTATGTCATTTAAAGTTTCATCCAAATAATTCTACCTTCATAGTACCATTTCAATAATTAATAAATGTATAATTTACTAAAAATAATGAATATAAATCTGGCCATTGCTTAACACAAATCCTAGTGGGCAGGCAAGTCTTTATTTAATTTTTACAGAGGGCAGTGAAATATCTATCTTTGTATATTTCAGTGGTTTAATAACATTCAAATTATAATTGTCTTCTTCAAGCAAGTAGTAAGTTGTTATTTCCTATTTTGCAAACAGCATAAAGGCTGAATCAACAGATAAGATGCATTTGTGCTGACATCTTTTCAACAAATGTAGTTAGAGTTGAAATGATAAAAAGCAGAGGTAAGACTACTTATATTGTTGATACTACAGTCTTTATTATATTTCTTACAATAATAATAATATTTATTTTTCTGAGGAATATTATTCCAACCAAGATTATAATACCACAATGCCTGGATTAGTAACCACTACATGATACTTTCTTCTAATGGACTTTAAATATTATTAAATAATGAAACTATTATATAAACATGTGACAGGGTTTTAATTCATCAACTATAATTTACTAACTTGAGCACTCTACCTTTTAAGTTGAACAATACCAACCAGCTTCTTGGCGTCATTGACAACAGAAACACCTAATTACTATTCATAGAGATGTAATTCTCCCACTTGATAAGTTTAAAATGTTCAAAAGATTTTGCGAACCATGCTTTTAATTGTTTTAACCCATTATATCATTTGACCACTTTGGATTAGCACAGACACCCCACTTCTTAAATGTTCCCCTGAGGGATTCTTTTTCATTGATCTCATTTGACACTCTTCTTCAGGGGGGTATGGACAGGAAATTATGCTGTTGAATTTTTTCCTCACTTGGATTGTGATTGGCTGGGGCCCCCAAATTCTAGCTTGTTTACCCATATGCCTACCTTAAAATAAGTAGAGAAAAATCATGCTGCGACACACCTGTCACACAATTGTCCTGTCAGCTTAAGATTGGTGAGAGATTGTTAAGCTCAGTGGTGAAAACATGTGAGAAAAGGAAAAGGAAGTAGAAGGAAAAAAACACGTAGTGATGAATGTTTACTCTGAAGTATATTCTATTTTGGGCTTGTCTAGTGGCTCAGTGATAAAGAATCTGCCTGCCAATGTAGGAGACACAGGTTTGATCCTTGGGTCGTCCCCCAAAGAAGGAAGTGGTAACCCGCTCTAGTATTCTTAACTGGGAAATCCCATAGACAGAGGAGTCTAGTGGGCTACAGTCCATAAACAGTCAGATACAACTGAAGTGGCTAAACAACAACAAATATCCTATTTTATAATGTTCTATTTTATAGGACAAGCAGTGTATAAGCAATATGTTTCAACCAGAGCTATATTTCTCTAGTCACAAATTTTCTTTTGAGCTACAGAACCAAGCTTAACTCATTAGCTACTTACAGTAGAATTAGAAAATAATTCATAAAATATTATTTGTTTTTGATACCACAGCCTCCTCAACATGCCAGTATATTTTCACCTTCTTTCACTATAAAACCCCTTGAGTTTTCTGTTTGTTTATTGCCTTTCATTTCCACATCTTGTTTTTCTAGTCTCAGTTAAGTTTATTTCAGTCAGGACTGTGTATCCTATTTTCAGTGTCATTATCAATAAATCTAATAATGAATTCTCAACCCTTAGTTTATCAGTCAGTAGAATTTGACTCTTTTTTTAAATGAATGCTTTTCTTGATGTGTTTTCTTTATTTGCCTTTCAAGATATCCATTCTTGGTTCTCTTTATTTAACTAGTAGTTCCTTTTTGGTTCTTTTTGTTGGTTCTTCTGAACTTTCCCAAACTCTAAATACTGGGAGTATCCACAGGTTGTGGGGAATTCTTCTCTAATTCTTCTTACTTTTTTTTAGTCCTTAGAGACAGCCGTATCCCATTTCATCATCTAGGTTTATAGAATGTCTGTAGTGGATGTCTCTGGTTCTATGCTGTGTTCTTTGAGGCCCCCTCTGATTTCAGGCTTAATGGCAGCTCCATGCAAACTCTGAATTATCTTAGAGTGACATGGTTCCCACTTTAAGCACATTTCTATCTTCTTCCCCAGAATTTTTTAAAAAACATTTGACCCAGAAGGAAAGACAGCGGGGATATCCAGAGTGATATAAAACTCCTGGAAACAACTATCTGATAATGATGGAGAACAGGAACAAATAAATAAATAAATTTCCCAGCCTTCTGTCATTTAGATGGAAACTTCCAGAAATCTGTGCACTTCTCCAGAGGTTCTTGCAGAATCAAATGTCCAATACTTGCAACATCAGTCTCAATCATACACATCAACTCTAGAGTTTTCTCCTTCTCTGTCTCTATGCCTGCATTCTTACTGCTACCTCTGCTTCCAAAGGACCCCTCATACATGAATTGCTGCAAATAATCTGTTTTTTCCAAGCTAAAATTAAGGCACAATCTCTACTCTGCTGCTGCTGAGTCACTTCAGCCATGTCCGACTCTGTGCGATCCCATAGACGGCAGCCCACCAGGCTCCCCTGTCCCTGGGATTCTCCAGGCAAGAACACTGGAGTGGGTTGCCATTTCCTTCTCCAATGCATGAAAGTGAAAAGTGAAAGTGAAGTTGCTCAGTCATATCTGACCCTCAGTGACCCCATGGACTGCAGCCTACCAGGCTCCTCCATCCATGGGATTTTCCAGGCAAGAGTACTGGAGTGGGGTGCTATTGCCTTTTCCAATCTCTACTCTAACATCTTCCAAATTTACATCTGTTACAAACTTAAGAATTTTCAGCAACAAAGCTAACCACCTATTCATCCTCCTCTTTGGTCTATCAAATAGGCATGCCAAATATTATTACCAATTTGGTTTAAACCATTATCATATTTTGCTTGAATGACTGGAATATAATATTAACTTGTCTCCATGCTGCAATTTTGCTTATTCTTTCAATTTCTCCACACCAAATGCCAGAACAATCTTTTAAAAATGAAAGTCAATGTTTAAATTTAACACTTTCCAGATTTTTCATCTTATTTAAAAAATTTTTTTGTTTTTATACTGACCTACAAAACCCTAAATCTTTTGGCCCTTATTACCCCTTTTTCCCCATTCCCACTTATCCTGTTCAAGTCACAGTAGATTTATTACTATTTTTCTTCCCCTTGATATCCACTCAGCTACTGTCACATTCTTAATGTTTCTGTTCTTTATTACCTTACCAAAGAATCTTTCCTGATTATCTCTTATAAAACAGCAAAGCCCCATTGGGTCACTCTTTTTGCCCCTTTTCCCCCCTTGTTTTGTTATCTTCATAGAATGAGGCTAACTCTGACATATTTTATACATATTCTTTTTATTTCTATTTACTTATGGTTTATAGTAAGGTTCATAAGGGCAAGGATTGTTTGTTTATTGATTTTTCATTACCAAGTAACTGTTCAATAGCTAAAACAATGCTTGAAAATAAAAGTGTTAGTCACTCAGTCATGTCCAACTCATTACAACTCCATGGGCTGTAGCCCATGAGGCTCCTCTGTCTATGGAATTCTCCAGGCAAGAATACTGGAGTGGGTAGCCACTTTCTTCTTAAAATATAACTGACTGAACTAATACTGAATATCTACTTAGTCACTGATTTGCTGATAAATATGTATTTCAAGAAACTGACATGGAATTCAAACAATGCTCAGATCATAGAAGAAAAGGGAAATTAAGACAATATTTTGTTTTAGCAGATTCATATGTATCATGTATTATTTTGTCTCATATCTGTATTTCTCACACAAATAAGTTAAAATTTCCATAATATGTTGTCTCTGGATTCCAGTGAATAGTCATGAACATTCATTCACTATTTTCTGGGCTGGGCACGCCAATCATTTTAAATCTTTGTTATTAGTCTCATTGGCATGGTAATCCTTGTGTGGCATGATAGCTGCTGCTGGGACAAAGCCATGAAGTCATTCAAACTCATGTTGTGGTGCCACAGTTAATACCTTCACATCTACGTGAATTGGGAGCAGGGGAGCCTGAGAAAAATTATCAACATAAAGGTACATTTATGTAAGCCCCTACTACTTTATCAGGCAGTTGGACAAAATTGTCATTAAACTGAAATTGCTCTTCTGGTTATGGAAATAATCATAACTTGAGAGTAGGTCAATGGGACTTTGAAATTATCAGTGGGGTTGAAAAGAAAGTCAAGATTATATTCTCTTTTTTGCCATAATTCATTATTTAGGACTATTTATTCTGAAGAATGGGGCTTCCCTGGTGGCTCAGAGGGTAAAGTGTCTGCTTGCATTGTGGGAGACCTGGGTTCGATCCCTGGGTCGGTAAGATCCCCTGGAGAAGGAAATGGCAACCCACTCCAGTATTCTTGCCTGGAAAATCCCATGGACAGAGAAGCCTGGTAGGCTACAGTCCATGGGGTCGCAAAGGATAGGACACGACTGAGCAACTTCACTTCACTTCACTATTCTGAAGAATGGGCTTCCTAGATGGCACAGTTGGAAAAAGAACTTGCCTGTCAATGCAGGAGACATAAGAGATGCAGTTTCAATCCCTGGGTCAGGAAAATCCCCTGGAGAAGGGGATGGCAACCCACTCCAGTATTCTTGCCTAGAGGTCCCAAAAAGTTCAGACAGAACTAAAGGACTTAGCACACACTCTAAAGAACTGGGCTTCTCCGGTGGCTCAGTGGTAAAGAATCCTCCTGCCAATGCAGGAGACGTGGGTTTGTTCCCTGGGCCAGGAAGATCCCTGGAGAAGGGAAACAGCTAACCCACTCCAATATTCTTGCCTAGAAAATCCCATGGACAGAGGAGTCTGGTGGGCTACACAGTCCATGGGGTGGCAAAGAGCTGGACACAACTTAGTGACAAACAACAACAAATTAAAGAAGTAAAAATTTATAGATACCAGTTATGTTAAGTATGCCAATGCAGATGATGAAATCATTCACAGAAGCATTATTAAGGGAAGAAAACAGAACTTTTATTCACTATTCAAGGGAGCAAAGGGGCCAGACAGAGTGATCTCAGTCCAGAAGAGTGGGAATTTGAGTCTTTTTATTGAGTTTCAAAGGGCAAGGAACAGGAAAGAGGGGTTGGGCTCATATCTATTCTGGTCCACAGTTATATCTGGGTCAGCTGTGCTTCTATAGGATGTGGTTTTTCTGAGAATCTGTAACTTCTTGCCTCCAGTAATTTTTCAGTCCTTGGGTGTCAGAAAGAGACTTAATAGAGGCCCTTGAGAGGCTCTACTCTATTTTAAACAATGTTAGATGGGTTTACAAATTAGCTACAATTTTGAATGCTAAAATATTTAACTTTAATTCTAAAATATACATCTGTTATGTATTAATAGTATATCAATAGATATTATATGTCATATTGCATACTTATGTAGCACATAAAATCTACATATTTTAATTTTAATGGTAAAATATACATCCTGAAATAGTAAATAAAAAGTCATTACAAGAGGAGAAGAAGAAAGATATTACTATTAAAGATGAACATTTGAATTAAAAAGGCTAGTACTTTTAGTCTAATTTTACTCATAGAGTTATATTATTTAGAGGAGATTCTATTTACATAATCCTTATCTCAAAAATAAATGTAGGATTGAACTTACCTACAGGAGAGCTAAGGGATTAGAATAACAAATGTTATTACACTAGATCTTAATACTTAGTAAAATATTAACATATATAATCAATAATGTGCTTCTTTACAAGCTAATCAATAATTGAATTCTCTTTAATATAATATGATGGAAGTGAAAGAGGAGAGTGAAAAAGTTGGCTTAAAGCTCAACGTTCAGAAAACTAAGATCATGGCTTTCTGTCCCATCACTACATGGCAAATAGATGGGGAAACAGTGGAAACAGTGTCAGACTTTATTTTTTTGGGCTCCAAAATCACTGCAGATGGTGACTGCAACCATGAAATTAAAAGATGCTTACTCCTTGGAGGGAAAGTTATGACCAATCTAGACAGCATATTAAAAAGCAGAGACATTACTTTGTCAACAAAGGTCCATCTACTTAAGGCTATGGTTTGTCCAGTTGTCATGTATGGATGTGAGAGTTGGACTATAAAGAAAGCTGAGTGCCACCTGATGTGAAGAGCTGACTCATTTGTCCTTTAGCTAGTTATAATTTCATTGGCTGGAGTGATCATGGGGATAATCACATCCAACCAATCTTGGGGAAATAGAAACAGCTGCATAATATAGACATAGAACTCATTACATCTCATGTAATATTCATAGCATTTTTCTTATATCTTGCTTATTGCCAAATAATATGATCATTTGAATAGAAATCAGAAACATAGAAAAGCTCATTTTTACTATCTCCAACAAATCAGTCTGTTCTCATTTTCCCTGCTATTCTTTTAGTCTTTGTTCAAATGTTACTATAAATTTTACAAAGCCATAATTATAGTTTATATAATTAAATGACAAATGTATTATGATAAGTTCCATATTTTGCTCTTTTGCACATTATATACTTGATAATTTGTGCCATTCTTTCAACACTCTAAACACATTTACTCAGTGCCTGCTTTGTTCCATAAATTGTCATAAATGAAGTGGACAAAAATTAATAAGTTATACTTTTGGTTTTCAAGTAGCTCCCAATGTTATAGGCAAATTGATATGTAAACAGTGTGAAAATTTATAATAAGAAATCATGTATTATAATATAGACACTGCAAAGGTGATGAAACTAAAGAATAATCAACTCAATGTTTATAATTGAGTGTTTCCAAAGAATACTGCTTATGCTACTGAACTCACTAAAATAATAGCTCATTTTATGGGAACTGAATTGAATTGCCATGATCCAATAATTAATATCCTTACACAAAATAAATTAGATATGTTAAACACTAATGCTAATATTTAAGAGATGAAGAATTTAAAATAAGGCATAGAGTGTTATGTACTGAGTGTTTATCCCCTCCCCCCACCTAAAATTCACATGTCGGAACTCCAATCCCCAATGCAATGAACTGCTGCTGCTGCTGCTAAGTCGCTTCAGTCATGTCCGACTCTATACGACCCCAGAGACGGCAGCCCACCAGGCTCCCCCGTCCCTGGGATTCTCCAGGCAAGAACAATGGAGTGGGTTGCCATTTCCTTCTCCAATGCATGAAAGTGAAAAGTGAAAGTGAAGTCATTCAGTCGTGTCGGACTCCTAGTGACCCCATGGACCGCAGCCCACCAGGCTCCTCCTTCCATGGGATTTTCCAGGTGAGAGTACTGGAGTGGGGTGCCAGTACCTTCTGCAATTCCCAATTAAGAGATGGGGCTTTGGGAAAGTAATGAGAGATAGAAGAGGTTATGAGGATGGGGTTAGTGTTCTTATAATAAAAGGAAGAGACTAGAGCCTCTCTGTCTTCATCAAGTGAGTGTTAGTCACTTAGTTGTGTCCAACTCTTTTTCTAACCCATGGACTGTAGCTTGCCAGGCTCCTCTGTCTGTGGTATTCGCCAGGCAGGAACACTGGAGTAGATTGTCATTCCCTTCACCAGGGGGTCTTTCCGACCAGGGGATCCAACCCAGGTCTCCTGCATTGCAGGTAGATTCTTTACCATTTGAGCTATCATCAAGTGAGGATACAGCCAAAAGGTCAGATCAGATCAGTCGGTCAGTCGCGTCCGACTCTTTGCGACCCCATGAATCGCAGCACGCCAGGCTTCCCTGTCCATCACCAACTCCCGGAGTTCACTCAGACTCACATCCATCGAGTCA